>NC_069506.1:207727998-207815498 GCF_027579735.1 Bombina bombina
CTTAGAACATGTTCCCCTATGTGCAGAACATTGGAATGTGAATTGTGTGCAGTAAATACACAGTTAAACACGTTATTAAATATGAATATTGCAGAAATATGCTTTTACATGTTTTCATCTATTTGACTGCAAAGGGCTCCAATGCACTTATATATATATATATGCAAAAATCCTTTGCCTGACGTCATATCTTTGAGCCCTTTTAACTTTTATTGCAATTTTTGTTTTTAAATCATTTTTATTAGATATTGTTATTAAGATTGTAACTGTACTTTGAAATGTATTTTTGATGAGTTTTGTGCCAAACATTTAATCAGAGCTCTAAGGTTGTGCTATCCTGATGAGCCTTAACTTCAATTGCGCTCTATCGATTGTGTTTACTTTCAACTTGTAATATGAGCGCAACACCCTATGTGCGCAAACACCCATGATAAACCTCGTCATCTGGCCCTTAGTTGTAATATCAGATTGTAATTATTATTTTTGCGTGGTTATACAAAAGTTAAAGCATCCTGCAGAATCAGTTTTGCCCCACTTGCAATCTAGCTCTTTATGGGGAATAACATTTTGTTTTTCCTTTACCTAAATTATTATGTATTTCTGTATTTGTATTTGCTGTCATAGGTTCAAGCTAGTGCCATTTAACCCCTTGCATCACAGTTACAAAACCTTGTTTTTCCCAACTGAGGGGTTAAATAGCATGCAACAATATTTCAGCTATCCTATAAACTATATTCCCAAACAGTTGCTCTTTTGTTATAAATCAGTAGTTTATTTAAAGGTTATTAGCAATTAAATAACATTGAATGTGTGATATGTATACAATATCTTCATGAGGTTTGTAAATGAGCATTACTAATTGATTATATGGTCTATGCAGTACCACTGATGAGACTCTCGCAAAGTCAGAGTTGATATATTTTTTGTGTGGCTCGACCAACAGGTGGAGATTCACACTACCCCAATGAATCACATTCTGCACTGGTGCATGTCTGACTTCTTAAGTTGCCTTGGTCCATATAAAGATATGAGAGTGGAAAAGAACTGCACTGCAGTGAAGGAAAAACTGCAGTCTATGCTGGCAGCGGCTGGACTTGTAATGCAGGGTTATTTAATATAAGCTGGCATCTAGCATCTTGGTGTCAGCCAGTGATGTGGTCCAGTTTGACAGACCGTCAAGAGTGTGACAAGTGCCTTTGGACATAGATGAATTCATATATTTGCTTGTGTATATATTTTATTGTTTAGATGCCATATTATTCTGATAAAGAAAAAAAAATATTGCTTCCTTTTAAATCTGGTTCAGTTTTCATGATCTTCTGTTGGTTTATTTCATATTATTATTTATTAACTCTTATTATTACTCTTAATCTTCAGAAATATAATTGTAGCAGCCAATAACCAGTTTGATACCTGTGTTCATTTGATGCATTGTATAATCTTTCAACTGTTTTTTTCCTTCTCTATATTGAATACTTATGTTCTCTTTTGCTACTGATCCGATGTTGATAAAAAACATGAACTTATGTATTAGCACCTTGTATCCTCTCTTTGTTTAAGACAAGTTTGTACTGAACACTGACCTTTACAAGCATTGCCGGACTTTATGTTCTGTAGAGCATATCTTCCTTTTTGACATAACAGTCTTGTCAAGATGCAACTTAGCATTCAGCAAACGTTGCCTACTGAGAATCAAACAGAGAGGTATTTAGCAAATGAAAACTTGATTAGTGCTTTCCATAATGAAAAGAATGATAAGCACTACAGCTCATAGTGAGTAACCCTTTCAAGCTGTAGATGTGAAACCAGCTATACCTTGATTATTTCATTTTACATTAACTTCTAATGTAAAAGTATTTGTGTTAAATCCAACTGAATAAATCCATTACAAATAGATATACGACATGGAATGGGAAAACAACAAATAATATGAGATTTATTCAGACCATCAAAATAAATGGTATTTAGATTAAAGCAGATATTGATGGAACTTTAAAAAAAAATCATACTGGCTCTTAATGAATTTTTGTGAACCATTTTTATCATTTCCTTTTAAGATCACTGTTTTTTTTTTTTTACAATTGAAATCTTTAACATTTTAGCAACCAGATAGATCCGAGAGATATTGCTTTTTAATATCTTGTTGTCCTTTTTCTGGCAGAGGATGTGTTAAATATCATTCCTAGTTGCTTGGGTTTGACAAAGATTTCCTATGGGGCTTTGGTCTGTCAATTTTCCTTTGGTAATTCATGCATTGTTTTTCCTTGATTGCTTCTCCTTGCACCCTGCCATACACAATGTGACCAATCATATGCTAAAGCGAATGTAAATCAAATGCTGAAAGACAAAAAAAAAGGAAAGAATTAATTACCCTCCTCCCCACTTTAATTTCCTTTCTCTAGGTTATCTATTAAATTCTGAAAAAATAAATAAATTAAATGTTAAAAATATTAAAAATATGCCTATGGGTGTGCTTAAAAAGAACATATGCCTGTCTAGATAACTGATGAATCATTTCAGTCTATCAATTCTCATATTATTTTCACTGCAAACTTAACCAATCAGTACACATAAATAACAGCTAAAGAAATGTCCTACTCTCTGATGCTAGTAGTAATACAAGGCACCTGATTAGCTACTACAGTTTTAAATCCAATGCTGCTTCTAGTTTACCATCATAGTTCTGCATTTAGGCACTTTCTAATTATTTCACCAATTAGATTACATTAAGTTAAATAAATTGTTTTATAACATTAAGATATCCTAAAGATAGATCTTTTATTTTGTTTCCAATGCTACCAGTATTTGTGTTTCAGATACTACCTACAATTATCTTAATGCTTAGTGGATTAGTAGAGTTTATGTAACATAGATTTTTTACATCTTTGTTACAAAACTGTATACAAACTATTTTTCTTAGTACAGTAGATACTCTCTCTATTTACTATTTTATTGCCATTTTTAAATTATTGTATTGCTTATCATGTACAAACGATGACAATCATGTTGATATCACTTTGGAATCAATTTTTTTTTAAATTTATTTTGTTCCCAGTAAATTACAATGGCTTATATTTCAGTATTTTGGAATGGCTTTTCAAATAGGTTTTCACAGTGTGATAAGACATTTGCTAATTCAAGGTCATTATGATCCAAAAGAAGCCCCAGATTTCTAATGATTTTCAAACAATTTTGCAATGTAAAAAAAATCATCAGACATGAAGTATTCTGAACACTAACTTGCAGCTTTACAATCCATTAGGAAGTATTTTTGAACCAGTTTTTTCATGCCTTTTTAATTGAACATCTTTTACCTCTTGAAAACTTATATTGACCGAGGAGCTTTTGTCTCTGAGGTCTGAAAAATTCCTATTACTGCATTAATGTTATTGTTAATGTTTTCTCATGTTTACCCAAGCCCATTGTAGTAAATCTAAATGTTCTGGATTTGTTGTATATGTAAATCAGGGGCTCTCTAATTCAACTATCTTACTAGAAGATAATGGAGTCAATATGAAAGCAGTATTGACCATATGCACAGAACGTTAATCACCTTCAAATAATGCAGTAAACACATAAGAGCATGTGACTATTTAATATCATGGCTCAGGCAATATGTACTCTGATTAGCTGATAGATAGACAAGATCTCTTGCCGCATTAATTTATCAATAACATGGCCCTTTAAATTATTAATAATGCACCTCTTTACACATCCAGTGCAGTTGCTATGATCTGTAGAACTAAAATTTTATTTTGTATCCGGGAACATTTCAAACATATTTCACAGTGTGCACTAGAGTTTGCCAATCCAGTGATGTCACAAAAGACAATAAATATACTGCAGCATATAAACTGTGCCCTCACCTCTTCATTTATATATGAGTCTTAGTCAAATATTGTTTTTACAATATATTTTTTAACCTGGTGCTTTATTTTGTAAACATGGCTTTAATAAAGGTTTTGGATAAAAATTCCATAATGATATTTGGAGACATTAAGGGCCAGAATATGAGTGGAGCGCAATTTATCCTACCCACTCATGATGAGCTAACTCTGCTAGAAGTAAGCTTTTTGTCGGGTAGCACTCGTTATACAAGTTAAAGTAACAAAATTTAATTCAAGCGCTAACCCAACGTGCCCAAAAAGCCTAAGTTAGAATGTCACAACCACTTTAACATATTCCCTCATAGACTTCAATGGAGTGCAAAAAGTGAAGAAAAAAACACCCTACTCGCACGCAGACCTGATTTTATTTTTTCAAGTGCTCTAACCTGACATAAAAATATGACTATTTCACATTCCAATGTTCTTCACATAGCAAAATATTTTCTATTTATTCATAAATACACACACATATATAAATTTCAAAATAACAGGAGTATTGCATTGAGCAATGATACTTTTTTATTGGACTAACTATGGACTAACTATACATTTATAAGATGACAAGCTTTCAGAAAAGTGTTTTCCGTTTTCAAGTCTGAAGCAATACTTACCAATTTGATGGAATTTACAGATTATATCTTAAAACACAGGCTAAAAAGACAAAGTGTTACAGAGGTCTGAATGCAGGGGGAGGAGGGGGTGTTATAAAAATCATATGGGGGTTTACGAGACAGGCAGATAGTGTCAGTAAAAGATAACAGGCAGGGGAAATGTATGGTTATACACAAAGCATATACTGACATAAAGTTATATATCAACATAGAATCAATATGAATAAAGATAGGAAATTAGGTATACAGGGGAATATAAAATAGTCAAAAAAGGAGAAAGAAAAAAAAAAGGGGGGAATAATAATGACAAAAGTGTGGACATAGGCTTACCTGCGTACCTATGCATAGAGAGTGTGGAATATACAATGTAATTGACTACAGTATATGAAAAGTTCATTACAAAAAAAATTGATAATGGGTTAAGAAACCAGAGTCCACATTTAGTCCAGAATTTAGCAAGTTGAAGTTTCATATACTGTAGTCAATTACATTGTATATTCCACACTCTCTATGCATAGGTATGCAGGTAAGCCTATGTCCACACTTTTGTCATTATTATTCCCCCCCTTTTTTTTTCTCCTTTTTTGACTATCCTATATTCCCCTGTATAACTAATTTCCCATCTTTATTCATATTGATTCTATGTTGATATATAACTTTATGTCAGTATATTCTTTGTGTATAACCATATATTTCCCCTGCCTGTTATCTTTTACTGACACTATCTGCCTGTCTCATAAACCCCCATATGATTTTTATGACACCCCCTCCTCCCCCTGCATTCAGACCTCTGTAACACTTTGTCTTTTTAGCCTGTGTTTTAAGATATAATCTGTAAATTCCATCAAATTGGTCAGTATTGCTTCAGACTTGAAAAAGGAAAACACTCTTCCGAAAGCTTGTCATCATATAAATGTATAGTTAGTCCAATAAAAAAGTATCATTGCTCAATGCAATACTCTTGTTATTTTGGTATTTAAATCTCTGGACTAACACCGCTACTCCAATCAACGCCACTATGGAAGATATATATACAGGGAGTGCAGAATTATTAGGCAAATGAGTATTTTGACCACATCATCCTCTTTATGCATGTTGTCTTACTCCAAGCTGTATAGGCTCGAAAGCCTACTACTAATTAAGCATATTAGGTGATGTGCATCTCTGTAATGAGAAGGGGTGTGGTCTAATGATATCAACACCCTATATCAGGTGTGCATAATTATTAGGCAACTTCCTTTCCTTTGGCAAAATGGGTCAAAAGAAGGACTTGACAGGCTCAGAAAAGTCAAAAATAGTGAGATATCTTGCAGAGGGATGCAGCACTCTTAAAATTGCAAAGCTTCTGAAGCGTAATCATCGAACAATCAAGCGTTTCATTCAAAATAGTCAACAGGGTCGCAAGAAGCGTGTGGAAAAACCAAGGCGCAAAATAACTGCCCATGAACTGAGAAAAGTCAAGCGTGTAGCTGCCAAGATGCCACTTGCCACCAGTTTGGCCATATTTCAGAGCTGCAACATCACTGGAGTGCCCAAAAGCACAAGGTGTGCAATACTCAGAGACATGGCCAAGGTAAGAAAGGCTGAAAGACGACCACCACTGAACAAGACACACAAGCTGAAACGTCAAGACTGGGCCAAGAAATATCTCAAGACTGATTTTTCTAAGGTTTTATGGACTGATGAAATGAGAGTGAGTCTTGATGGGCCAGATGGATGGGCCCGTGGCTGGATTGGTAAAGGGCAGAGAGCTCCAGTCCGACTCAGACGCCAGCAAGGTGGAGGTGGAGTACTGGTTTGGGCTGGTATCATCAAAGATGAGCTTGTGGGGCCTTTTTGGGTTGAGGATGGAGTCAAGCTTAACTCCCAGTCCTACTGCCAGTTTCTGGAAGACACCTTCTTCAAGCAGTGGTACAGGAAGAAGTCTGCATCCTTCAAGAAAAACATGATTTTCATGCAGGACAATGCTCCATCACACGCGTCCAAGTACTCAACAGCGTGGCTGGCAAGAAAGGGTATAAAAAGAAAATCTAATGACATGGCCTCCTTGTTCACCTGATCTGAACCCCATTGAGAACCTGTGGTCCATCATCAAATGTGAGATTTACAAGGAGGGAAAACAGTACACCTCTCTGAACAGTGTCTGGGAGGCTGTGGTTGCTGCTGCACGCAATGTTGATGGTGAACAGATCAAAACACTGACAGAATCCATGGATGGCAGGCTTTTGAGTGTCCTTGCAAAGAAAGATGGCTATATTGGTCACTGATTTGTTTTTGTTTTGTTTTTGAATGTCAGAAATGTATATTTGTGAATGTTGAGATGTTATATTGGTTTCACTGGTAAAAATAAATAATTGAAATGGGTATATATTTGTTTTTTGTTAAGTTGCCTAATAATTATGCACAGTAATAGTCACCTGCACACACAGGTATCCCCCTAAAATAGCTATAACTAAAAACAAACTAAAAACTACTTCCAAAACTATTCAGCTTTGATATTAATGAGTTTTTTGGGTTCATTGAGAACATGGTTGTTGTTCAATAATAAAATTAATACTCAAAAATACAACTTGCCTAATAATTCTGCACTCCCTGTATATATATATATATATATATATATATATATATATATATATATATATATATATATATATATATATATATATATATATATATATATGGTATTTTGGTAAAAAATATATCTATACCTATATATCTACATAATTATATTTGGGTATAGAAATATACAGATATATAAAGGAATATCTTTTTTAAAATACTTAAATACTTAGAACATATTCTACTATTTGAAGAACATTAGAATTTGAAATATTTACAGTAAATACAAAGTATAACATTGTATTAAATATAAATATGTCTGTAAATACTGTACATTTATAAATACATATATACAAATAAAAATATATAAATACATATGTACAAACATATATATATATATATATATATATATATACATATATATATATGTATATACATACATACATATACATATTTAGATATGTATATGTATGTTTCTCAATGCTCTTTTTTTCTAACACCACATATCTTTGAGCCCTTATAATATTTTTGTGCAATATTATTTTATTTTTTTTAAATTAAATTTTATTGATTGATAATTATAATACAATATTCAAACTATCATCTGATTACATCATTTCATACATCACCATAAGTTATACCAACAATACAAAAGATAGTCGTACCACCAAACTGCAAAATAATCAGGAGTTTATTGAGCCAGACTGCACAAATCAACAACGCTTTGGACAGATGTCCTTAGTCATGTATAGTTAGACAGGCACTGACCACATCCTTAAATACCTACACAGACCCCACCCCCAAAAAATCAAGCCAACTGTGCACAGTATACCTATACAAAATGCTCCCATCTAGTGGTCATTACAAAAATCTATGTAATCAAAGCATCAGGTTTAAACATAGCCAATATATATATATATACATACCCCTATTTATATAGTACATGATTTTCATTTTTAATCCCAAGATTATATTTCTAACATAATATCCATGTATGTGTTACAGAAAAATTGACCAGCCAAGTCCTTTGTTCATTCCACCTGGAAACAACGTACCAACTTCAAAAATCCAAAATGCCTCACGCATTTTAAATAATGTATTACAGTCACCCCCCCTCCTTGGATGCTTGACTTGTTCTAAAATTGGAAACCTAAGTTGGCTCAAGTTGTGACCAGCTGACAAAAAATTATAAGCTACTGGGGAATCCATTTTTTTGGTCCTCTAATGTTACTCTTGTGCTGGGTAATGTGCTCACGCACAGTGCGGGTGGTCTCCCCTACATACCCTAGCCCACACAGGCATTTAATTAAGTAGACCACAAAATCAGTATTACAGGTATCATGCCCTTTAATCTAATATTTTTTACTTGAACTTGAGTGATTAAATGTAGGCCCCTTTATTAAACTATTGCAGTTAGAGCAACCCAAACATGGGAAACAACCTAGATTTTTCTTACCAATATATATTTGGGAGGAATGTTTAGAAGGACCAATATTTGCCCTTACTAAAGCATCTTTCAATTTTCTCACTCTTTTATAAGCAGGCATCAGTGGATTTTTTAATTCTTGAACACCAGGGTTACATGTACCCAAAATGTGCCAATGTCTGCGTAGGATTTTAAGAACTTGTTGATTCCGGGGTGAATACTGACTCACAAATACTAATTTAGGGGATTTTTGCTCTAAATGATCCCTTCTCTCTAATAGTATTTCTCTAGGGGTTCTAAGGGCATTCTTTATTTCAGTCTCAATAAGTTCCAGAGGATATCCCCTCTCCAAAAAATGAACTCACATTTCTTTTAGCCTTTTTTCTACTACTGATTCATCTGACACAATACGTCTCACACATAGAAACTGACTCTTAGGTAAAGATCTAACCAGAGAGGGAGGATGTGCACGTTTGTAGTGTAGGAGGGTGTTGATGTTTGTTTCTTTTCTGTGGAGATCTACTATCAGACCTGATGCACATTTTTAAACTTTTGTATCCAGAAACACAACACTCTCCTCACTGGAAACCAATTTTAGATGACTAGGCGCTGCATTTAAGTCATTGACAAAGCTTCTTAGGGTTCCAATGTCGCCTATCCACACGCCAAACACATCATCAAAATTATAAAAATAAAGGATGACCATACACAAAGTGTTCTTCATACATATTCATAAAAATATTGGCGTATGTAGGGGCTTCATTGGAACCCATAAGTGTACCCTGGAGCTGAAGGTAATAACTATCCTCAAAAAGAAAACAGTTACATCTCAAAACAATATTTAACAGTTGCAAAATAAATTCTGCCTGTGCAGATGTGTACTTATCAGATTCACTCAATATTTTACCAACCGCTCCAATACAAGCCTCATGTGTTATAGCAGTATACAATGAAGTTACATCAAGACTAAATAGAATACCCTTATTATTCTAAAGCTCTAAAGCTTGTAGCTTAACTAAAAAGTCCCCTGTATCTTTAATATAAGTAAGAACTAGACAAAACAAATGGTCTTAATACTTTGTCTAGATAAATAGAAACTTTAGATAATACTGAGCCCATTCCAGCAACTATAGGGCGGCCAGGAGGGGTCTTCAAAATGTTATGGACTTTAGGGAGAGTGTACATCACAGGAGTGATGGCTTCAGAATCAAGAATAAATTTCCTTATCTCATTATTGACAATTCCATTCTTAAATGCAAAGTTAACACAAGAAACAATTTCTTTTTTCACCTCAAAGATAGGATTATAAGCCAATAATTTATAGACCTCTGGATCAGATAATTGTGTCTTAATTTCATGAACATAGTACCCCTTATCCAGTAGAACAATCGCCCCACCCTTATCCGCTCCCTTCACAACCAACTGCTTATTACCATTTAAATTGCCTAAAGCCAATTTATCCTTAGTTGTGAAATTCCTATCATACTTATACCGGTTTTTATGGGACACAGTAAATTTACCCAAAGCCTTAATATCCTTCTCCACAAGCTGGATGCTTTATTTGGTATAATTACCTCATTACCCACATTACCCATAATGTTGTCAAGCATGGTAGCAAACAAGCTTTTCAACCTCAATGTTTTAAAGAACCGATTCAAGTCCTTCTGTTATTCAAACATGACCCCATTACTTTGTGGGTAAAATGAAAGCCCTTTATCAAGTACACCTTGTTCAGCTGAAGTTAAAGTAACATTACTCAAATTAATAGTTACATTTTGTTGCTGTGAGTTATCACTCGCCGATTGCCAGTTGTTCCTCGGTTCTTCTGCATGTCTCCTTTGGCGGTGCCACTTATGTTTCCTGCCTCCGCGTCTTTTAGATGTACCTCAGTTTTGAATTGCCCTGACCCAGACTCAGATGATGATTCCTGTGAGCTTGATTGTGCACCAGTCCTTTGTGCATGGTGTCGCCGGAAACCGGAAGTGTTACCACTAAACCTGCCCGTCGGATCCCTTGACCAATGGTATACGGTTCCGGAAGTATAGTCACTCTCATCCTTTAAGGTGTCAATTTGTGTATCCAGGGATGCAATCAACAAATCCATTAAAGAAAGAAATATAGGAGCGAAAAAAGAAATTTTCTCTCGGGATGAGAGTGACTATACTTCCGGAACCATATACCATTGGTCAAGGGATCCGACGGGCAGGTTTAGTGGTAACACTTCCAGACACATCTGCACATGCAGAATTTATTTTGCAACTGTTAAATATTGTTTTGAGATGTAACTATTTCTCCAACATTGGTGTGTCCGGTCCACGGCTTCATCCTTACTTGTGGGATATTCTCTTCCCCTACAGGAAATGGCAAAGAGAGCACACAGCAAGAGCTATCCATATAGCCCCCCCTCTGGTTCCACCCCCCAGTCATTCTCTTTGCCGCTCTGAACAAGTAGCATCTCCACGGGGATGGTAAAGAGTATGTGGTGTTAGTTGTAGTTTTTTATTCTTCTATCAAGAGTTTGTTATTTTAAAATAGTGCCGGTTTGTACTATTTACTCTACAACAGAAAATGAAGAAGATTTCTGTTAAAGAGGAGTATGATTTTAGCACTAGTAACTAAAATCCATTACTGTTCCCACGCAGGGCTGTTGAAACCAGAGAACTTCAGTTGGGGGGAACAGTTTGCAGGCTTATCTGCTTCAGGTATGATCATTCATATTTCTAACAAGACATGTTAATGCTAGAAGACTGTCAGTTTTTCCCTTAAGGGATAAGTAAGCCATTTTCTTAGACTCATAACAGATTAAGGCTTATAAATGGGCTCTATACTGGTTGACACTATTGTGGGCTAAATCGATTGGTTTATATCATATTTATATGGCATTTAGAGTGTGTTTGTGTAATTAAAAACACTTTGGGAACGTTTTATTCGCCTGGCAGTTGGTTAGACTACTATTCCGGTCAGAAAGGCCCCTTCACTCAGAGGAAGGAGGCCCCATTTTCGCGCCTCAATTGCGCAGTTTTCTTCCAAGGCAGTGCATGCAGCTTCATGTGAGGGGTCCTGTGACTCAAACAATCCAGGAGGGTCAATATATGACTACTTAAAGGATGCGTACCTGCATATTCCTATCCACAAAGATCATCATCAGTTCCTGAGGTTCGCCTTTCTGGACAAACATTATCAGTTCATGGCTCTTCCATTCGGTTTAGCCACTGCTCCCAGAATTTTCACAAAGGTGCTAGGGTCCCTTCTAGCGGTGCTAAGGCCGAGGGGCATTGCTGTAGCACCTTACCTAGATGACATTCTAATCCAAGCGTCGTCTCTTTCCAAAGCAAGGGCTCATACAGACATTGTATTAGCCTTTCTCAGGTCTCACGGGTGGAAGGTGAACATAGAAAAGAGTTCCCTGTCCCCGTCCACTTTTCTGGGAACAATAATAGATTCTGTAAAAATGAAAATATTTCTGACAGAGGTCAGAAAGTTAAAGCTTCTAAACGCTTGTCAAGTTCTTCAATCTATTCCTCAGCCTTCCATAGCTCAGTGCATGGAGGTAATAGGATTAATGGTTGCAGCAATGGCCGTGGTTGCTTTTGCTCGAATTCATCTAAGACCATTGCAACTGTGCATGCTCAAACAGTGGAATGGGGATTATGCAGACTTGTCTCCCCAGATTCAAGTAGACCAGGTAACCAGAGACTCACTCCGCTGGTGGTTGACTCAGGATCACCTGTCTCAGGGAATGAGTTTCCGCAGACCAGAGTGGGTCATCGTCACGACCGACGCCAGTCTCTTAGGCTGGGGCGCGGTCTGGGACTCCCTGAAAGCTCAGGGTCTATGGTCTCGGGAAGAGTCTCTTCTACCGATAAACATTTTGGAACTGAGAGCGATATTCAATGCGCTCCTGGCTTGGCCTCAACTAGCGGAGGCCGGATTCATAAGATTTCAGTCGGACAACATGACAACTGTAGCGTACATCAATCATCAGGGGGGAACAAAGAGTTCCTTGGCGATGAGAGAGGTATCCAAGATCATCAAATGGGCGGAGGATCACTCCTGCCATCTATCTGCAATTCACATCCCAGGAGTAGACAACTGGGAGGCGGATTATTTGAGTTGTCAGACTTTCCATCCGGGGGAGTGGGAACTCCACCCGGAGGTCTTTGCCCAGTTAACTCAACTATGGGGCACTCCAGATATGGATCTGATGGCGTCTCGTCAGAACTACAAGGTTCCTCGATATGGGTCCAGATCCAGGGATCCCAAGGCGATACTAGTGGATGCATTGGTGGCGCCTTGGTCGTTCAATCTAGCTTATGTGTTTCCACCGTTCCCTCTCCTTCCCAGGCTTGTAGCCAGGATCAAACAGGAGAAGGCCTCAGTGATTCTGATAGCTCCTGCGTGGCCACGCAGGACTTGGTATGCAGACCTGGTGAATATGTCATCGGCTCCACCATGGAAGCTACCTTTGAGACAGGATCTTCTAGTACAAGGTCCATTCGAACATCCAAATCTAGTCTCTCTGCAACTGACTGCTTGGAAATTGAACGCTTGATTCTATCTAAGCGTGGGTTTTCAGATTCGGTTATAGATACTCTGATTCAGGCCAGGAAGCCTGTGACTAGGAAAATTTACCATAAGATATGGAAAAAATATATCTGTTGGTGCGACTCCAAGGGATACTCTTGGAGTAAAATTAAAATTCCGAGGATACTTTCCTTTCTCCAAGAGGGTTTTGATAAAGGTTTGTCAGCTAGTTCTCTAAAAGGACAGATATCTGCTCTGTCTGTTTTGTTGCACAAACGTCTGGCAGCAGTGCCAGATATACAGGTGTTTGTACAGGCTTTAGTCAGAATCAAGCCTGTCTACAGACCTTTGACTCCTCCATGGAGTCTAAATTTAGTTCTTTCAGTTCTTCAAGGGGTTCCGTTTGAACCTTTGCATTCCATAGATATTAAGTTACTATCTTGGAAAGTTCTGTTTTTAGTTGCTATTTCTTCTGCTAGAAGAGTTTCTGAATTATCTGCTTTACAGTGTACTCCTCCCTATCTGGTATTTCATGCAGATAAAGTAGTTTTACGTACCAAACCTGGTTTTCTTCCAAAAGTAGTTTCCAACAGGAATATTAACCAGGAAATAGTTGTTCCTTCCCTATGTCCGAATCCAGTTTCGAAGAAGGAACGTTTGTTACACAACCTAGATGTGGTCCGTGCTTTGAAATTCTATTTAGAAGCAACAAAGGATTTCAGACAAACTTCATCCTTGTTTGTCGTGTATTCTGGTAAGAGGAGAGGGCAGAAAGCTACTGCTACCTCTCTTTCTTTTTGGCTGAAAAGCATCATCCGATTTGCTTATGAGACTGACGGATGGCAGCCTCCTGAACGAATTACAGCTCATTCTACTAGAGCTGTGGCTTCCACATGGGCCTTCAAGAACGAGGCTTCTGTTGATCAGATCTGTAAGGCAGCGACTTGGTCTTCTCTGCATACTTTTGCCAAATTTTACAAATTCGATACTTATGCTTCTTCGGAGGCTGTTTTTGGGAGAAAGGTTTTGCAAGCCTTCTGTTTAGGTAACCTGATTTGCTCCCTCCCTTCATCCGTGTCCTAAAGCTTTGGTATTGGTTCCCACAAGTAAGGATGAAGCCGTGGACCGGACACACCAATGTTGGAGAAAACAGAATTTATGTTTACCTGATAAATTTCTTTCTCCAATGGTGTGTCCGGTCCACAGCCCGCCCTGGTTTTTAATCAGGTTTGAAAATTTTCTTTCTTTATACACTACAGTCACCATGGCACCCTATAGTTTCTCCTTTTTCTCCAAACCGTCGGTCGAATGACTGGGGGGCGGAGCCAGAGGGGGGCTATATGGACAGCTCTTGCTGTGTGCTCTCTTTGCCATTTCCTGTAGGGGAAGAGAATATCCCACAAGTAAGGATGAAGCCGTGGACCGGACACACCGTTGGAGAAAATTTTTTATCAGGTAAACATAAATTCTGTTTTTCTTTTGAGGATAGTTATTATCTTCAGCTCCAGGGTACAGCTATGGGTTCCAATGTTGCCCCTACATATGCCAATATTTTATGAATATGTATGAAGAACACTTTGTGTATGGTCATCCTTTATTTTTATCATTTGGTGCCACCTGGTGGCGCTATATTGATGATGAGTGATATCATAATTAAAATTGGTTTTCAGTGAGGAGAGTGTTGTGTTTCTGGATACACAAATTGCAAAATATGCATCAGGTCTGACAGTAGATCTCCACAGATAAGAAACAGACTGCATGTCAGGGTATTTCTCTAATATGTTATGTCCCTTTAATTCAGGGAACTCCTATTCTAAGCTATGTCCCTTTAAATCAATTCTATAAGTTCCCACAATTCCCCCTGCCTAGTTGTCAATTAATTTTGATGTGTAGCAAGACTGCTGTGACTCCTTTGCTCTTATCACAGTTCTGATCCTCCTCAAATTGCTAAGGAATATTCTAACCAAACAGCAAAGAAGAAGTATTACTATATCCAGCCTTTACACAGGCATATTACCTGGACTTATCCTACCTACCATTGTTTGGAAAAAGCTAATCTGTTTCTCAGACTTTCATTGTTCTGGACATTCTCTAAAGGTCTCCTACCTCATTAATCCATTTACTACATTCATCGCTGCATCGACCACGGTCACAGCCTCATCAAACACTAGCTCCGGTAAAGGTTTATTTTCTTCTCTGTGGTGCTGACTTTCCTTGCATCTGATTGGTACACAGCCACACACCTTGTTTGTGACGCAACTTACAAGCGCTCCCGGCCGGGCCTCAAGGAACATCAAACACTGCAGTGTCAATTCAGATTTAATAGCAGCATTGAACAACACCTTCAGGTAAACTAACCGTACCTTACAAAGCTTGATTGTTAAATATTTGTGCTGCATTTAAAAGAGCTTTCGCTAGAACTATAACACAGCAATTATACTTATTACAACCTAAGTCTTAAAGCTGTATAATCTATATTGGACTGAGCTATTTATTTGAAACAGTCTCATTAACCCTACACTCTCACAAGTCCTCTATTCATCTATAAAATATTACAGGACTTAAAATTCTCTCCTGTAACCAAAAAACAAGGACATATCTTTAAAAGGATAAAGGCAACACTCATAGTAATTTTCTTCAACTCTCAATCCAATCTGCAGTTGTGATCCAAAATCTCATAAATTCATAAATAAAATAACGCTGCATTACACTGCAACACCCTCCTACACTACAAAAGTCCTCCCTCTATGGTTAGATCTTTACCTAAGAGTCAGTTTCTATGTATGAGACGTCTTGTGTCGGATGAATCAATAGTAGAAAAAAGGCTGAAAGAAATGGGAGATCGTTTTTTGGAGAGGGGATATCCTCTGGAACTTATTGAGACTGAAATAAAGAATGCCTTTAGAACCCCTAGAGAAATACTATTAGAGAGAAGGGATCATTTAGAGCAAACATCCCCTAAATTAGTATTTGTGAGTCAGTATTCACCCTGGAATCAACAAGTTCCTAAAATCCTACGCAGACATTGGCACATTTTGGGTACATGTAACCCTGGTGTTCAAGAATTCAAATATCCTCCAATGTCTGCTTATAAAAGAGTGAGAACAAGAGTGCTTTAGTAAGGGCAGATATTGGTCCTTCTAAAAATTCCTCCCAAACATATATTGGTAAGAAAAATCTAGGTTGTTTCCCCTGTTTGGGTTGCTCTAACTGCAATAGTTTAATTAAGGGGCCTACATTTAATCACTCAAGTTTAAGTAAAAAATATTATATTAAAGGGCATCATACCTGTAATACTGATTTTGCGGTCTACTTAATTAAATGCCTGTGTGGGCTAGGGTATGTGGGGGAAACCACCCGCACTGTGTGTGAGCACTTCACCCAGCACAAGAGTAACATTAAGACCGAAAAAATGGATGCCCCAGTAGCTTATCATTTTTTGTCAGCTGGTCATAACTTGAGCCAACTTAGGTTTCAAATTCTAGAACAAGTCAAGAATCCAAGGAGTTGGGGTGACCGTATTAAATTACTTAAAAAGCGTGAGGCATTTTGGATTTTTTAACTTGGTACGTTGTTTCTAGGTGGAATGAACAAAGAACTTGACTGGTCAATTTTTCTGTAACACAAATGGATATTATGTTAGAAATATAATCTTGGGATTAAACATGAAATGAAAATCATGTACTATATAAATAGGGGTATATATATATATATATATATTGGCTTGATTTTTTGTGGGTGGTGTCTGTGTAGGTATTTAAATGGACAGTCTAGGCCAACATAAACTTTCATGATTCAGATAGAGCATGTCATTTTAAACAATATTCCAATTTACTTTTATCACCAATTTTGCTTTGTTCTCTTGGTATTCTTAGTTGAAAGCTTAACCTAGGAGGTTCATATGCTAATTTCTTAGACCTTGAAGGCCACCTCTTTTCAGAATGCATTTTAACAGTTTTTCACCACTAGAGGGTGTTAGTTCACGTATTTCATATAGATAACACTGTGCTCGTGCACGTGAAGTTATCTGGGAGTAGGCACTGATTGGCTAAACTGCAAGTCTGTCAAAAGAACTGAAATAAAAGAGCAGTTTGCAGAGGCTTAGATACATGATAATCACAGAGGTTAAAAGTATATTATTATAACTGTGTTTGGTTATGCAAAACTGGGGAATGGGTAATAAATGGATTATCTATCTTTTAAAACAATAAAAATTCTGGTGTAGACTGTCCCTGTAAGGATGTGGTCAGTGCCTGTCTAACTATACATGACTAAGGACATCTGTCTGAAACGTTGTTAATTTGTGCAGTCTGGCTCAATAAACTCCTGATTATTTTGCAGTTTGGTGGTGCGACTATCTTTTGTATTGTTGCTATTGTTGTGGGCGTTGTACAGAGCCCTCTTAGTTTGCCCACTGTGCGTTTCCCAGGTGCTGGAATTTTGGAACTTTGATTATAAGCTATACAATATTTCCTATCAATCTGTGTAGATAAAAAGAAAAAGAAAAGGAAGAGTCTCTCGTGGATATTACCTATATGTAGGTTCAGTCTCACTTCAATTACCCATATTATATGTAGCTGTTCATCACGGTGTATTGGTAAAGTGATGTAGATTCACGAGTTAACAGATAAGGCAAGTTCAGAATATATATCACCCTCTTGACACAGACGCTCAAAATGTGTTAGATCCCTCAATAAGTCTTGCTTGTGGAGCGACATTCCTATTAAATGTATTAGTTGTGCATATTTAAGCCACTTGGAGAAAACGCCCCAGGCAATATCTGATAACTGTGACTGTGGTCTTAATGTCCCATTCATTGTCAAACTAGTAAATTATATAGAATAACCCATGTCCTTGAAAATTATATAGTATAACCCATGTCCTTGAAGCTGGGTTCATCAGATGATTCCCTTTGTGAATTCTTTGTTAAGGGAGACGGGTGTCATTGGGGAAATTGGTGATGAGATCCCTTTAACCTTAGTATGTATTGTGTCCCAGGTATGAAAAATGTGAGCATATATTAGCGATGTTTTAGCTAAGGTGGGTCTGCATGTGTGTTTGATCCAACATAGTGGGCCAATTGTGGATGAGTTTAATAATAAAGAGTCAATAGAGGCCCATTCCTTAGTGTATGTGCACTCATGCCATTCCAATACCCTTTGAAGTGTTACCACTTTGTAGCACTGAGATATTTATGGTATACCCCCCCTTGCCTAGTGGTTTCATAAGCACCTTTATGTTAATGTGTGGTATAATACTGCCCCATATGAATGTATTTATTAATGATTATACTTGTATTTTATGTAGGAGAGGCAAGTAATCATATTTAAATAACTTATTACTAGAGGGGGTAAAGTGGATTCCTAAGTATTTCATTTTGTCATAATGCAATCTATATGGACAGAACTCACACAGGGCATCAAAGTTCTCCTTCATATTAATGTTAAAAATGTCCAATTTTTGGGCATTAATTAAGAAGTTTGAGTGGGTACTAAATCTCTCAAATTCCCTTAAAATGTGTGGGATAGAGTCAGAAAGTGAGTAGGGTTAACACATCATCAGCATAGAGGGTACGTTTATAATTATTGGGGCCTAACTGAAGACCAGAGATTTTAGGGTTGTTCCTGTGGGAAACCAAAATTTCCATTGAGATTGTGAAAAGCAGTGGAGACAGGGGGCACCCCTGTCTCGTGCCATTCCGAATCCCAAAACTATCCGACAGAAATCCATTAGTTCTAACCCTTGCAGTAGGTAATGTGTAAAGTCTGATTATTCTTTGAATCATCTTAGATCCAAATCCAAAGGCTAAGAGGCAACATCTCAAAAAATTCCAGTCCAGCCGGTCAAAAGCTTTTTAAGCATCAGTCGAGATTAAGATAGAGGGTATGTTTGACTGGCTGGACTGTTCAATCCATTGTATGACCCTGATAGTGTTATCCCATGCCTCTCTTTTTGGTATAAAGCCCGTTTGGTCACCATGTATGATTTGGGGGAGAATCGTATTAAGGCGTGTGGTCAGTATTTTAGCATACAATTTGAGGTTAGTGTTGAGTAGGGATATTGACCTGTAATTTTCTACTTTTGTAGGGTCTTTATCTGATTTTGGTATGATTAAAATTTGTGCTTATAATATATACTTGGACCAAGATGCCTCGCTATCAATGGACGGGAACAACGATGTAAGGCGTGGAATCAACAGGATCTTAAACTCTTTATAATATAAATTAGAAAAGCCATCTGGGCCAGGGCTCTTGTGCAAGGGTAAAGATTTTAAAGCCATGAATACTTCTCGGGTATTAATAGGGTCATCCAATACTACAGCCAGCTCTTTTGGAATAGTGGGGAGTTTGGCTTCCGAAATGCATCATTCGGTAGCTGAGGAGATAGTGCAAAGCGCCTTGTGTTTAATAAGCTCCCCTCGAATAACTGATTTGTGAGCCTCCCATAGAGTGTGTAGGGAAATATCTGCTGTGTTGTTAAGACTTTAAGCAGAGATTCATCCAGCCTCCACACAAATGGACAAAGGGTGTGTCCGTCCATTTCAATGTAATTGAGACCATAGCGTGGTCTGACCAACTAGTTGGTTCAATGTCTGAATATCTGATTAAATTGTATATAAGCGGGTCTGTGAAAATATAATCTATAAGAGAGTAATTTTTGTGGGGGTTAAAATAAAAGGTATAATTTTGTTGCACTGGATGCTTTACTCTCCACGTATCGAGCAAAGCTAGGCGGTGAATATGAGATGTCATGTCTGAAAGAGTTTTAGAGGAAGTACTACAGTGGCCTGTGGAACAGCCTATAGCAGGTTCAAACGCAATATTAAAATCCCCTGCAATTTTAAGAGACCTTTTTGAATTTGGAGTATTTGGCATGTAACGTTGTGAAAAAATTTAGCTTGCTTGGTGTTGGGCGCATATATATTAGCCAATGTAATTGATAAGAGTGGCTGCATCTAAAATACGCTGAGCACATAGCGAAATACATTTTGTGAGTCCTAAACAATATTGTCAAGGAAGGGGAAAGTTCCTTCTCAAGTGATCTGCTCAAATCCCTCTAGCGGTGTGGGTTGTGAACTTTTCACTGGAACCTTGCTTCTTCTGCTGCCGGTGACTTGTGTCCAGTCCTGACATTGTGGTTTTGGCAGCTGGCTATCCTGATGGGAGTCATGATTAGGTGGTTGTCCAGGTTGCTCTATGCCCAACTTGGAACAGAAGGTGTTCAAATCTTCTGGTGATCTGTATAGGGCTGTTAGGTTGTCTTTAACTACTTTAAGGCAAAAGGGGAATCCCCAGCGGTATGGTATACCAAGGTCCCTGAGGTGTAATGTGAGGAATCTGGCCTCTTGGACAAGGTTAGTTGGCTAAAGGCGGCATAAAATTGAAGAGAGCAGCCCTCAAATATGATAGGAGATTTTTTCCTGCCCGCCGACAGCATATTCTCTTTATCTCTAAAGCTTGTGAATTTGAGAATGATGTCTCGTGGAGGAGCTGAGTCCTTAGGAGGCGGTCTCAGGGCCCGAAGATATCTATCTAGGGGGTATTCAATCGATTCTTCATTACCCATGAGCTTGTTGAATAATTTTTGGAGAAAAGGTAACAACTCAGCAGATTTGATGTTTTCTGGTATACTCCAAATTCTGATATTTTGTCATCTCCCCCTATTATCCAGGTCTTCAACCTGGTCTTGGAGTTGTTGAATGAGTGTGGAGTTATGTGAGGTTTGGCGGGAATTTTGGTTCAGGAGCTTATTCGTCTGCTCCGCATCTTCCTCTAGTTGCATTATTCTGTTGCCAATTTCGTTGATCTCTTTTTTCACTTCAGAGAGACTAGATTTTATCATTGAGCTCACCTGAGTTATAAAGTTGGCAAAGTCTTCTTTTGAAGAAAGGACTTGTATGTCAGCTTTAGTGAGCATGGTTTCCGTTCCTGTAGCTGCTTCAACCTAAGTGGTTATAAAAGGTATCTTTTCAGGTGTAGACGACGCATCTGCAACAGTGTTATCCATTGCTTTAAAGAAAGAGTGTACCTTGGAGGTTGTTGTTGTAGGACCTATACAGGCTTTGTCTAACCTGGGTGCTTTCTTGGATGCCATGAGGGTGTTATATTATTCCTAGGGTGCTTGCATCTTGTTGTATAAGTCTGCAGATTGCGGTCAAAATTGGTCATAGGAACAAGGCTTAGGTCTTCGGCTGTATCGTTATATGTTAGCTGGTGTGAGGATAGGCTATCAGCCTATTATCATGTAAAATGCTGATGCAGCTTGCAAGCTATGGGCAAGAGAGAGGGTAAATACTCCCTGTTATAAGAACATAGTGCGCAGTTAGTAATAGGCCTTCATTCTGTGGTGTTATGGTGGGGTATAGGAGGCCTTAAGTTGTTAATTCCCCCCCCCCCCCCCGAAGCAACAAGTATAACAACGTCCACCTTATGTACTACTAATGTCAGTGTGAATCGTACTCCCTTATATATGGCCTGCAGTAATGCGCTACATGTGCCAAGCACTCTTGATCCAGGTGAGTAGGGCAGAATCCTCACGCTATGTTGTTGCACAGTTATTATCCCTGTCGCAGAGATACGTTGTGCTGTTAGAAGAGATGATGCCTGTGATGAAGTCCGGTCAACCGCAGGGGCACAATCAAGTGCTGGCAAGCTTGCTAGCTGTGTGCCTTGTGAGTCCGGAAATTGTGTCACACAGAGGTATAATGACGCCTCGTGGCAGGCCAGTGACTGCTGCTGTGGCGGAGAGTTTCTGCTTAGAATTGCTTCTTATGCGGGTTTGAGAGAGCTCTTGATGACCATGGGGCAAATGCAGACAATATTGCCCCGTTGATCACATTCTGGTATCCACTGGGTAGATAATTAGCCAACCTCACTTCGGAGCTCTAGAGGCCTGCGACCACCTTAGATTGCGGGCTAGCTACGCCCCCCGCTATATTTTTTTTTAAATAATTTTTATCAGATAGTTTTGCAGGTAACCATATTAGTGTAAATCATGATTGCCCTCAAGCGATCGCATTTACTTTCAACTTGTAATACGAGCAAAAAAATCAAATGCACGCAAACACCCGCAATAAACACCTTATTGCTTGTGCATAACTTTTAGCGTTCCACTGCTAATCTGGCCCTAAATCTTTATCCATGAGATGATTCTCTTAAAGGAATAGGAAAGTCAAAATTAAACATGATTCAAATAGAGCATGTCATTTTAAGACACTTTTAAATTCACTTTTATTTTCAAATGTGCTTCATTCTCTTTGTATCCCTTGTTAAAAAAGGAATACGCACATATCCTACACTAGTGGGAGCTGCTGCTAATTGGTGCCTGCACACATTTGTCTCTTGTGATTGCCTACATAGATATTTTCAGCTTCCTGTCAGTAGTACAATGCTGTCCCTTCAGCAATGGATAACAAGAGAATGAAAAACATTTCATAATAGAATTAAATTGGAAAGTTGTTTAAAATTGTATATTCTATCTGAATCATAAAAGAAAATTTTGGGGTTTACTATCCCTTTAAGAGTTAGCTGTGTACTAATGGATTGGAATGTATTGATAAATTGTTTCTGATACGACTTTTTACATTTGCTCTTTTTTATTATTATTATTATTATTATTATTATTATTATTATTATTATTATTATCACGTGGCAAACAATAACACTGTTTTATAATGTGACATGAAAGCTATGCAAAAGTAATATAAGACATTGTGTTGATTATTTTGGGTATTTGGTTTACAATAAAAATCTAATTAGTGGTTAGATGAGACTATTTGGTACGTGGAATCAGTTGTATCCACACAAGTAAAAGATACATCAAACATACTGACATTAATGGTCAGCAGAAAGGTTTTTGACCAGTTTTTAGGACAATTTAAGATTTAAAACTACAGTATGGATCAAGTGCATTTCCTGTATGCTGTTCTTAGTTTCATTTCTCATTAAGTTAACAATGGTTGAAATGCTTTCTCAAGACAAATACACAATGTATCACTGACATGGAGCCATCAGTCTGTCAGGTCCATTATCCTGCATGGTTTTAAATGTTATGCACTGTAAATCATTGTAGTCTAAGGGCCAGTGGATGTATGCTCCTTTTTCAACTCTGAAAAATATATAATATAACAATGAAAATATTGAAAGCATTAGGTTTCTCAAAAGATAATTGTATAATAAAAGCCTGCAGTGTTCTCCTGCATATAATTTAACATATTCCAGGGAAATGTATGTGACAGTCAGACACCACTTCACATCCCGAAATGACAATGCAAGCACCAGCGACATAGTCAGGAACAGCTCAGTACATAATAAGATTTCACAGCTAGATAAATTGGGCAGATCTCGACATACCAAGGCCATCATCTTGATCTTGATGTGCACTGTACAATATTCTTTGATCACAACCCTTTTCCTTATCATTGTTGTGTTTGTTTTCATATCAATTTATTTATATTTTGTAAAATTAAAAATTCTTCATATAAACAGCATAGGACGAAACATTCTTTTTTTATTGTCCCTCGGTGTAACATCTGCCTTTATTATAGTATGTTTCAGTACAGTGTTCTCCATAGGACACCACACGGCTGATTTTACTGGCCATCCGACTAAAATTTAAGCCAATTTAAGTTAAAATTACATTTGATGGGGCCGAATTACCAAGGGCCGAATGGCCCTGAATACCCCTGTTTCTGCGCGAGCCTTCAGGCTCGCTGAAAACAGGAGTTAAGAAGTAGCAGTCTTAAGACCGCTGCTCCTTAACTTGTCCGCCACCTCTGAGGCGATGGACAGCAATCAGCCCGATCGAATACGATCTGGTTGATTGACAAGCCCTGCTAGCGGCCAATTGCCCACAAATGTGCAGGGGGTGGCATTGCACAAGCAGTTCACTAGAACTGCTTGTGCAATGTTAAATGCGGACAGTGTAGGCTGTTGGCATTTAGCAATGTCTGACGGAAATGATTCACTACAGTGAATCATGTCCGCCTGCCATTTGATAATTCGGCCCCAATGTTTGTTGTACAATTAAATTAATTCATGTTAAATTATAAAACAATTTGTGCTTTGGATAGCTTAAGTAACATTAATGAATAACATAGAATGTGGTTATATTGCAATGTACTCAGTGTTCAATGCTATATATATATATATATATATATATATATATATATATATGTATATATATACCCACATACACATATACTTACACACACACATATATATATATATATTTAACAAAGAACATTCAGAGAAGAAATGGGACATACAATTCAATGAACCATATGAAAGATAGGGAGTCAAGCACTCTTTTATAAACAATTTAATAGATTTATTATCTTACTAGTGGATTTTCATCTCTAATCCATATATCGCTAAATAAACAAAACATGATATATGTATACCATCACGTGACATAAATTCCTACCCTGCAGGTGTGCACACCTAAACAATATAGCATAGAATATGTTTATCATTTAAGAATATTCCAAGCACACTACACCCTAACTGGACATGGTAACCAATAATGTGTAAGGGATAATGCCAGGCAGATATCGTTTTTGGGATCTAAATGTGGTGGAATATTAATAATGGACAGCTAGCACACAGTAGCAAATAGTCATAATAATCACACTTAATGAGAAAATACTCAAAATTTTACATATGATAATGCATGTCATTCAGAGGGACCCCAATCATACTACACCCTACTGCACACGATACCCAAGAAAGTACAAGGGATATTTACCGGGCAGAAATAATCATGGGATCTAAGTATGGTGGGATACCTGATAAATGGCATTTGAATGATCACACATCTATGTCAGCTATATTGTAAGAGCAGGTATTTGCTAACAGGCATATGTTATTGAAGACAGGCAAAAAATAGCATCAGTTCACAAGCGGCATCTCTGTTGTAGTGCAAGCTGGGTCAAACCAGGCTGACCCTCCACAAATAACGGTTGTTGCAAAGTTCAATTAGTTTCCAGACATATACAACTGTAGTTGTTGATACACTTATCTGAATCCGTGATGTGTAATTGTAATCCGCATGAACCGTTCCCTGTTTCAATGTTTGCACACAATACTCGTTCAATTCTGCCGGCTGCTGTTCAGTGCGCTATGCACACCGAAATCCCCATAGCATGAAAAACCAGTGTCATCACTTCCGGGTAGGTCACGTGATCCAATGCCTACGATCGTTTCACCCTCAATGTCAATTCAGAAATAGGGCTTCCTCAGGGCAGATGGACCTAAGCCCTGCAATTGGAGAATATAACAGCACAAGACTCCTCCTCCTATTAACATATTACTTGCCACACAAAACAAAACAGTGTAATAAAAGTATACATATATAGTTCCCAGAATCCAAAATAAATACATCTATCTTTACTAATGTCTAACATTAAAGTGAATGTATCTAATCGTCATATTGTTATAAATCATATTGTTATAATAGCGTTCACTAATCCATTCCAAATAGACAAAATTTAGTCTCTTTTTATCACAGACGCAAAAACATGAGAGAGTAGGAAGGCATCAGAGAAAATGCTAGCTACATAGTAAAACCACATCATACAAACTAGAATACAAGCATATTGCCATATTCAAAATAATAGTCACACTCTTTGCGAGTAAGATTAAAAATTTTGGGCAAAATCCAATGCCCTAAGCTGAACAGCGCATAGTGAATACTTAAATGAAACTAGCCATATCTAGTTTCTCATTTAACCCAACCAGGGAAAGCTTCTTGAGGGTATAGATCCACTTGCATTCTTTTTGGAGGAGGCATTTGTTGTTATCCCCTCCTCTTCCATGCAAAATCCCCTTGTCGATCCCTGTGAACCTTAAACAGCTAGGATTACTATTGTGTTTTTCCTGGTAATGTCTAGCAACACTGCTCGTTTGGATCTGTCCTTTTATGTCATCCCTATGCTCTTTAATACGATCCTTAAAGACCCTTTTCATTTTGCCCACGTAAAACGCCGGGCATGAGCATTCTAAGAGGTATACCACCCCTTTTGTGTTGCAATTAAAGAAATGGTTAATACAAAAAGCCTTATTACAATTACCAGAAAACACTTTAGTCCTTTTCATGTATTCACAGGTGACACACTTGCCACAGGGAAAGTTGCCACTGGGTATATGTTTCTTTAACCAGCCCCCTTGTTGGGTTGTCGATTTAAATTGGCTTTTCACCATATTGACCTTTAAATTCATTGCCCTTTTTGCCGTTAGAATGGGGTAGCTTCCTACCTCCTCAGCGATATTCTCATCGCTAAGCAAAATAGGCCAGTGTTTTTGTAGGATAGACCTAATGGATTGCCAATGGCAATTGTAGGTGGTAGTCAGACGTATAACTGAATCTACATTTTTTGTCTTCTTGAACAGAAGATCATCTCTCTTGACCTGTCTAGCAGAGGTCATAGCCTTACGAATTTTTCATTGTAAATAGCCACGTTCCAGAAACCTATTTTGCATCATTTTGGCATGTACATCAAATTTCTCTTTAGATGAACAATTACGCCTTAGACGAAGGAATTGTCCTTTCGGAATTCCCTCAATCAAATGTTGTGGATGGTGACTGCTTGCCAGTAGCAGACTGTTAGTAGCAGCTGCTTTTCTGTAGTTCTCGGTAACTAGAGAGTTATTAACGTTTCTTACTTCAATGTCTAAAAAATCAATCTCAGTGTTACTATAATGCAAAGTGAGTCGTATATTAGACTCATTGTTATTCAAGATATTTACAAAATTCATTAGCTCAGAACAGTCACCTTCCCATATTAGAAATGCGTCGTCCACATATCTCAGCCAGAAATTAACATGTTTCATAAACAAATCATTTTGAAAAACAGTATCCATTTCCCATTTGCCTAGATGTAAACAGGCATACATGGGGGCACAAGTAGCCCCCATGGCAGTCCCCCTCATCTGTTTGTAAACTTTGTTCTCAAACACGAACACGTTATTGTTCAGAATAAATCTCAACAAATTAACAACTAGTTCCGTATGTTTCTGAAATTTGGTACCTCTGCTTGACAAAAATTCTTCACAGGCCTTTATTCCAATATCATGTGGGATACTGGAATAAAGTCTTTCCACATCCATCGTTACCAGAATTGAATCTTGTACCATTGGCATGTCGTTAATATTTTTCAAGAAGTCAGTCGTGTCTAGCAAAAACGAAGGTAGGGTTATCCAAAATGGACGTAGAGCATGGTCAATATAGTGACCAACATGTTCAACCAGACTCCCGATGCCAGAAATGATGGGGCGTCCTGGAGGATTTTTTAGATTTTTGTGTACCTTGGGTATGCAGTAAAAAAAATGGGCATTACCGGCTTATCAACCATTAAATATCCAAATTCTGCATTTGTTATGGTCCCATCATTTCTGGCATCGTTAAGAATCATAGGCCTAGATTTAGAGTTTGGCGTTAGCCGTGAAAACCAGCGTTAGAGGCTCCTAACGCTGGTTTTAGGCTACCTCCGGTATTTGGAGTCACTCAAAAATGGGTCTAACGCTCACTTTTCAGCCGCGACTTTTCCATACCGCAGATCCCCTTACGTAAATTGCGTATCCTATCTTTTCAATGGGATTTTTCTAACTCCAGTATTTAGAGTCGTGTCTGAAGTGAGCGTTAGAAATCTAACGACAAAACTCCAGCCGCAGGAAAAAAGTCAGTAGTTAAGAGCTTTCTGGGCTAACGCCGGTTCATAAAGCTCTTAACTACTGTACTCTAAAGTACACTAACACCCATAAACTACCTATGTACCCCTAAAATGAGTTCCCCCCCATCGCCGCAACTCGATTAAATTGTTTTAACCCCTAATCTGCCGACCGCCACCTACGTTATCCTTATGTACCCCTAATCTGCTGCCCCTAACACCGCCGACCCCTATATTATATTTGTTAACCCCTAATCTGCCCCCCACAACGTTGCCGCCAGCTACCTACATTTATTAACCCCTAATCTGCCGTCCGCACGCCGCCGCCAGCTACATTATCCCTATGTACCCCTAATCTGCTGCCCTAACATTGCCGACCCCTATATTATATTTATTAACCCCTAACCTGCCCCCCACAACGTCGCAGCCAGCTACCTACAATAATTAACCCCTAATCTGCCGACCGCAAAGCGCCGCCACCTACGTTATACTTATGTACCCCTAATCTGCTGCCCCTAACACTGCCGACCCCTATATTATATTTATTAACCCCTAACCTGCCCTCCCTAACATCGCCGACACCTAACTTCAATTATTAACCCCTAATCTGCCGACCGAATCTCGCCGCTATTCTAATAAATGTATTAACCCCTAAAGCTAAGTCTAACCCTAACACTAACACCCCCTAAATTAAATATAATTTTAATCTAACGAAATTAATTCACTCTTATTAAATAAATTATTCCTATTTAAAGCTAAATACTTACCTGTAAAATAAACCCTAATATAGCTACAATATAAATTATAATTATATTATAGCTATTTTAGGATTAATATTTATTTTACAGGTAACTTTGTATTTATTTTAACCAGGTACAATAGCTATTAAATAGTTAAGAACTATTTAATAGCTAAAATAGTTAAAATAATTACAAATTTACCTGTAAAATAAATCCTAACCTAAGTTACAATTAAACCTAACACTACACTATCAATAAATTAATTAAATAAAATACCTACAATTACCTACAATTAAACCGAACACTACACTATCAATAAATAAATTAAATACAATACCTACAAATAACTACAATGAAATAAACTAACTAAATTACAAAAAATAAAAAAGAACTAAGTTACAAAAAATAAAAAAATATTTACAAACATAAGAAAAATATTACAACAATTTTAAACTAATTACACCTACTCTAAGCCCCCTAATAAAATAACAAAGCTCCCCAAAAATAAAAAAATGCCCTACCCTATTCTAAATTACTAAAGTTCAAAGCTCTTTTACCTTACCAGCCCTGAACAGGGCCCTTTGCGGGGCATGCCCCAAGAAGTTCAGCTCTTTTGCCTGTAAAAAAAAAATACAATACCCCCCCCCAAAATTACAACCCACCACCCACATACCCCTAATCTAACTCAAACCCCCCTTAAATAAACCTAACACTAAGCCCCTGAAGATCATCCTACCTTGTCTTCACCTCACCGGGTATCACCGATCCGTCCTGGCTCCGATATCTTCATCCAACCCAAGCGGGGGCTAGACATCCACTGAAGAAGTCCAGAAGAGGGTCCAAAGTCTTCATCCTATCCGGGAAGAAGAGTAGATCCGGACCGGCAACCATCATCTTCCAAGCGGCATCTTCTATCTTCATCCGATGAGGACCGGCTCCATCCTGAAGACCTCCACCGCGGACCCATCTTCATCCGGCGACGTCCAACTGAAGAATGACGGTTCCTTTAAGGGACGTCATCCAAGATGGCGTCCCTCGAATTCCGATTGGCTGATAGGATTCTATCAGCCAATCGGAATTAAGGTAGGAATATTCTGATTGGCTGATGGAATCAGCCAATCAGAATCAAGATCAATCCAATTGGCTGATCCAATCAGCCAATCAGATTGAGCTCGCATTCTATTGGCTGATCGGAATATTCCTACCTTAATTCTGATTGGCTGATAGAATCCTATCAGCCAATCGGAATTCGAGGGACGCCATCTTGGATGACGTCCCTTAAAGGAACCGTCATTCTTCAGTTGGACGTCACCGGATGAAGATGGGTCCGCGTTGGAGGTCTTCAGATGATGGTTGCCGGTCCGGATCTACTATTCTTCCCGGATAGGATGAAGACTTTGGACCCTCTTCTGGACTTCTTCAGTGGATGTCTAGCCCCCGCTTGGGTTGGATGAAGATATCGGAGCCAGGACGGATCGGTGATACCCGGTGAGGTGAAGACAAGGTAGGATGATCTTCAGGGGCTTAGTGTTAGGTTTATTTAAGGGGGGTTTGGGTTAGATTAGGGGTATGTAGGTGGTGGGTTGTAATGTTGGGTGGGGGTATTGTATGTTTTTTTTTACAGGCAAAAGAGCTGAACTTCTTGGGGCATGCCCCGCAAAGGGCCCTGTTCAGGGCTGGTAAGGTAAAAGAGCTTTGAACTTTAGTAATTTAGAATAGGGTAGGGCATTTTTTATTTTGGGGGGCTTTGCTATTTTATTAGGGGGCTTAGAGTAGGTGTAATTAGTTTAAAATTGTTGTAAGATTTTCCTTATGTTTGTAAATATTTTTTTATTTTTTGTAACTTAGTTCTTTTTTATTTTTTGTACTTTAGTTAGTTTATTTCATTGTAGTTATTTGTAGATATTGTATTTAATTAATGTATTGATAGTGTAGTGTTAGGTTTAATTGTAGATAATTGTAGGTATTTTATTTAATTAATTTAATGTTAGTGTAGTGTTAGGTTTAATTGTAACTTAGGTTAGGATTTATTTTACAGGTAATTTTGTAATTATTTTAACTAGGCAACTATTAAATAGTTCTTAACTATTTAATAGCTATTGTACCTGGTTAAAATAATTACAAAGTTACCTGTAAAATAAATATTAATCCTAAAATAGCTATAATATAATTATAATTTATATTGTAGCTATATTAGGATTTATTTTACAGGTAAGTATTTAGCTTTAAATAGGAATAATTTATTTAATAAGAGATAATAAATTTCGTTAGATGTAAATTATATTTAACTTAGGGGGGTGTTAGTGTTAGGGTTAGACTTAGCTTTAGGGGTTAATGCATTTATTAGAATAGCGGTGAGCTCCAGTCGGCAGATTAGGGGTTAATAATTGAAGTTAGGTGTCGGCGATGTTAGGGAGGGCAGATTAGGGGTTAATACTATTTATTATAGGGTTAGTGAGGCGGATTAGGGGTTAATAACTTTATTATAGTAGCGCTTAGGTCCGCTCGGCAGATTAGGGGTTAATAAGTGTAGGCAGGTGTTAGGGGCAGCAGATTAGGGGTACATAAGTATAACGTAGGTGGCGGCGCTTTGCGGTCGGCAGATTAGGGGTTAATTATTGTAGGTAGCTGGCTGCGACGTTGTGGGGGGCAGATTAGGGGTTAATAAATATAATATAGGGGTCGGCGATGTTAGGGCAGCAGATTAGGGGTACATAGGGATAATGTAAGTAGCGGCGGTTTACGGAGCGGCAGATTAGGGGTTAATAATAATATGCAGGGGTCAGCGATAGTGGGGGCAGCAGATTAGGGGTTAATAAGTGTAAGGCTAGGGGTGTTTAGACTCGGGGTACATGTTAGGGTGTTAGGTGCAGACATAGGAAGTGTTTCCGCATAGCAAACAATGGGGCTGCGTTAGGAGCTGAACGCAGCTTTTTTGCAGGTGTTAGGTTTTTTTTCAGCTCAAACAGCCCCATTGTTTTCTATGGGGGAATCGTGCACGAGCACGTTTTTGAGGCTGGCCGCTTGTGTAAGCAACTCTGGTATCGAGAGTTGAAGCTGCTTTAAATATGCTCTACACTCCTTTTTTGGAGCCTAACGCAGCCTTTATGTGGACTCTCAATACCAGAGTTATTTTTATGGTGCGGCCAGAAAAAAGCCGGCGTTAGCTTTTCGGGTCATTACCGACAAAACTCTAAATCTAGCCGATAAAGAGCTGGGACTGTAATGAAGAGATGGGATTATATCCAAGTTTCATATACTGGTCCTTATTGGACAATTGCCTCATTACTTCTCTACAGTACATTGTTTCATCCCATAAGACAATGTTGCCCCCCTTGTCGGCCGATTTGAACACGACATTGGGGCCGTTTTAAGCTCTTTTAGAGCTTTTCTTTCTTTCTTAGTTAAATTGTCATTGACAATACCAGTAAGTTTTAACCCTTTAATGTCCTTTTCCACTAATTTAACAAATAAATTAACAGGTGGAGAGAATGACAACTGGGGCATGTATGTGGATTTTTTTTTGAAATGGGATAAGACCTTAAATGGTACCTCAATTTCTGAAGACAGGAAAGATGAGTCATCATGTGAAGTTGACTCTTGGAACAGTTCGTTCAAGTCTTGCAATGCCTGTCTATCCTCAGTCGTGAGGCTCAAATCATTTATCACATTCTTTGCTTTATTTTTGAACATTTGTGACAAAACTACCTTCCTGGCAAATCTATGAAGATCTTTCAGAAAAGTAAACTTATCAAGTCCGTTAGTTGGACAAAAAGAAAAACCACGTTTCAAAACGTTTAAGTGACAATTGTTAAGTCTAAATGAAGATACATTAATTACTTGTAAATTCTCATCTGTAACCTCAATGTTCAGTAAGGCCTTCTGCTTCTCTGACTCCTTGGTCTGAAGTTCTGCTGCCTCTCTGAACTCCAATTGAACTCCCTGTCCCTGGTCTGCCGATATGGATACCGTCTGCCTCCAGTATCTGTATTTGTCCTGCTTGTAGAGGAGCGGGGCCAGGGCGTGCCTCGTTTTTTTACACACAATTATCATGTTCCGAGTCAGAACAATCAGTTCCAGAATCATAAGACCCACGAGATTGTCTATAAGTGTAGACCTGTTTCTTCCTGTAATCCTCCTGGTCTCTTACCAATTTTCTACCTTTTCTTAATTTAATTTCAGATTGTAACCTTGCAATCTGATCTTTCATCTCGCTGTTCAGTTTGGCAAAATTTTAATTTTGCTCAAAACTATTCACAGTGACAAGGGCCTCATCTACCTCCAATTTGGTTTTCTCTAATCATTCTTTATTCCTTACAACCATTTTTTTACTAGTAAAGGGAAGTTGCAGCAAAGGAGTTTCTTTATACCAGTTCCTCTCCTCCACTGCTATCCCCTGAACCCCCCTAGCATGTAAGCTTAAGAGTCCAGCTGTTTGTTGATCACCTTCTCAAGAGCTGACTACAACAGTGCAACTCTTGGCAGAGCCCTCTACCCATTTGATCCCATAACTGTTTTTTTGTACTCCACCTTTGTTAATAGCGCTGCGGAATCTGTTGGCGCTCTACAGATAACCGATAATAATAATAATAATAATAAGTTAAAAACAATAGAACAACTCTGAAAAAGGCCTCTTATAAAGTAAACCTCTGAAACAAAACAGATCCCTAATTAATGTTTAAGGTTATATAATAAAGTTGACCTCCATTCTGTAATTAATTTGTATTCAAAGCTGGACAAAGTAAACGCTAATATCTCAGTGCTGACAAAGGGCCAACACCAACAACAGAACAGGGGATACTAAGTACTATATACAAAGTGCAACTACACCTTAGGTACCCTTAAACCCTTAAGAGATTGCATTCTCTTCACTTTCTTTCTATTATTATTTCATCAAGTGTGTTTGTTTAAAATGGACTGTCAGTTACAGACAATCTGTGGGAGAGAGCGTGCTCTGGTACTTTAAGTGCTCTCATGTTGCCTGAACTTTGATTTAACCTGTTTATGTGACATTGAACTGTACCTTTTGTGACATATAGCATTATTAATACAGTACTGTATTTTCCATAGTGTTTTTTTAACATGTTTTATAGTAATAGACCAAGTTTGGTCTCACCAGTGTTTTATGGGGTTTAAAAAAATAATGATAATGATAATTTTTTCACAACAAGCGCTGCCTGTGTCATTCTTTTTGATATATACTTATACATATAGGTATCTACTTCTTTACTTTTTTGGTTTAAAATTAACTATGACTGTATGCACTGCAGATTAACTTTAAAATGGTATAAAAATAATTTAGTGCACACCTACTGCATTATATTTTCCTTAAAAAGATTAAAAGTTGGTTTATTTTGCACAATTAAGCATCCACCATATGCTGTCCGCATTTAACATTGCACAAGCATTTCTTGCATTCGCGGCCAATCGGTTTTACGACCGCTGCTTCTTAACTTATGTTTCCTACGAGCCGGAAACTTCGGGGGGAGAAAGCAGCATTCGCTGCTTATTAAATCTACCCCTACGTGTTACTTACAACATGTAGTACAAATAATAAATTGATAATGTTTACTCTTTTAATTAAAACAAATATCACTATAAAATTAAATCTTTACAATCATTCTGTAATTAAAGGACACTGGCTCACACATTGTATATCACTGTTTCCTTGCAAACGCTTTTTTTTTTTTTTTGCTATTTATAGAAAACATCATCTTCCTACACATTTTGCTTCCCCCAGTCTCTTGAAATTATTTTCTGTAAGAAAATATTTTACTCCCACGGAGTGTTGTAGGATCTCCTTCTTAAACATATATTTATGTTAAAATCTCAGTGTAAAGGTTGTAGGGCATGATCAGAAAATCATGGTGAATTCTATCAAAAGTCTTATTTTTATAAAGCAAATTTTAAAAATGTACCAATATTTTTCATAAACAATTTGTTTTATATCAAACTAAACAAATAAAATGTGGTGCTACATAAAATGCTTAATTATGTTTAGTTAAAGGGACATTCTACTCCAGAATTTTTATTGTTTGAAAAGACAGATAATTCATTTATTACCCATTCCCCAGTTTTGCATAACCATCACAGTTATATTAATATACTTTTTACCTCTGTGATTACCATGTATCTAAGCCTCTGCAGGCTACCCCTTTATTTCAGTTCTTTTGACAGACTTGCATTTTAGCCAATCAGTGTTGACTCCTAGGTAACTCCATGGGAGTGAGCACAATGTTTTCTATATTTCTTACATGAAATACTGCTGTCTATCCTAAAAAAACTGTCAAAATGTACTGATGCCTTCAAGGGATTAGAAATTAGCATATGAGCCTACCTAGGTCTAGCTTTTAACAAAGAATATCAAAAGAGCAAAGCAAATTTGATGAGAAAAGTAAATTGAAAAGTTGTTTAAAAGGTAATGCTCTATCTGAAACATGAAAGTAGACTGTCCCTTTAAAAAACTTTGCATTATACTTAAATATTTATTTTGTTTCCTTTTTTGAAAATTGTTGTTTTTTTAAATTCCGCTGATTTTCTGTGAAGTAATGGACACTGCCATGTCCAAACTTTAGTTTTAATCTTATCGCACTATCCTGCTGCAAACAATTTGACTATCCAAGCAATATTGTGTGGGTTGTCTGATTTATATATCTTTCCTAAATTGTTCTTAGCAGAATAAAGAGATAAATAGAAAAATAGTTCAAACATGGTGGCATCTATTACTTTTAGGGATCAGCGAATGTGTAAATTTTCGAATTTCAAATGTAGAACGAATGTTATTATCGAAATTCGAATTATAAATCCGAATGTTGATAAGAACGAATATTCTTAAAAATTCTATGATCGAATGCTATTTACAGTTTTCAAATGTCACTTTCGAATTTGAATGTTTATAATTATATTGAATGTCCACATTCGAAATTTCGAATTTAACATTCTATTTAACAAATACTATTCAGAAGTTCAATAGTTCATGTGGTAGGGAGGGAATCTAGTAAATTGATACACAATAGATACAAATATATAATTTTGAATGTTTCTATATAGAATATTGCATAATTTGAATATTACATTTAAAGAAAGCATTAGAAATACTATTAAAAACATATAAATTCAAATTTTTCGAATTCGAATATTGCATAATTTGAATATTACATTTAAAGAAAAAGCATTAGAAATGCTATTACAATCTAAATTTAAATTTTTTGAAAAGAATATTTTCGAATGTAATCATAAAATTTGAAACTGAACATTCAAAAATTGAATGTTAGAATGTTATGTATACATTCAAAATTCGATTCAAACGAACAAATGTGTTAAAATTTGTGCCGTTTTTCGAATGTTGCGAAACATTCACCCATTCCTAATTACTTTATAGAAACTAGAGTACTTTATAGAAATTAAACCTATACAGATATATTGCCAATATTTAAACAACTAATATATATATATATAGGTCACAATACATCTACATATTATTCTAAGGTTAGTCTTTGCTTTGAATACATTATCATGTCTAGCATGCATTTACTGTGTAATATCCCTTTAAAATCATAATAAATTAGTACAGGCATGGTAAGCCCTGGTGTCAGGGTTCCACTGGTACCCCTAAAATTAGCCCCTGATGCCCTGTTTTAGAGCCTCAAGAGACACATGGATAAGCCACCTAAAGTTTAGCCTAGTGCAGCTGTATTCTTTCTAGGTCTCACAGGTGGGAAATACAAATACCACTTTGGCAAACCCTCCCTGTAATATCTCCTCTTTACCAATAGTACAGCATTTGGGGGAGGGGGGAGTTAATGTTACTTGATTTCATGTGTGATGTCAGCAGGACTTGTCAGTAATATGGCAGACAGATTGGGATAAAATTACCAGGCAATGGGGCCTATCTATCAACTCACAAGAGGAGCTTTACGGCCCATGTTTCTGGCGAGTCTTCAGACTCGCCAGAAACAGCAGTTATGAAGCAGCGGTCACAATGGCCGCTGCTCCATAACCTGTCCGCCTGCTCTGAGCAGGCGGACAGACATCGCCGGAAATCAATCCGATCGAGTACGATCGGGTTGATTGACACCCCCCTGCTGGTGGCCCATAGGCCGCAAGTCTGCAGGGGGCGGTGTTGCACCAGCAGCTCTTGTGAGCTGCTGGTGCAATGCTGAATACGGAGAGGGTATTGCTCTCTGTATTCAGCGAGGTCTGGCGGACCTGATCCGCACTGTCGGATCATGCCCGCCAGACCTTTATAAATAGGGGCCTATGTATGAGGTCTCCCTGCAAACACACACATATACTTGCTCCAAAAATAAATGGTGTTATGCTCACACCATGGTGATTTTTCCTTTTATTGGAAAGAGACAATTTAAAATGATTTTTTTTTTTAAATTTTATATTTTATTTTCTAGAGTTGAAAATAAAAAATATATATGTATTATTTTTTTTTTTTTAAAGTTGTGGGGTATTATCACTATCTACCAATAGAAAAGTAGTGTTTTTTTTATCAGCCATTGAGAAATCTGTTACAGTGGGCAAGTTAAACATGCATTTTCTATACGTTTCAAAGTTTAAACAGTGTTTCCTTCATACAAATGTATTTCAACATGTTTAAACTTTGTGTGTGAGAGATATCCTTTAAAGTAAGAAAATAAGCTCCTCCCTCTAAGAAAACTATATTTAATTAAACAGATTCGGCAACAAAATCCTCTGGACATGATGAGCAACATTTCAGAAGGTGTTCTGGTTAATATGAAAAAAAGTAAACAGCAAAACATATTACATTTTTGTATTAAAAAGTCAGTAAATTCTAAATGAAACTTTCATGATTCAGAAAGAACACACAATGGGGCCTATCTGTATAGCTCCGAATGGAGCTTGATGCCCCGTGTTTCTAGCGAGCCTGCAGGCTTGCCAGAAACAGCATTTATGAAGCAGTGGTCACTAAGACCGCTGCTCCATAACCTGTCCGCCTGCTCTGAGCAGGCCGACAGACATCGCCAGAAATCAACCCAATCGAGTACGATCGGGTTGATTGACACCCCCCTGCTGGCGGCCCATTGTGAGCTGCTGGTGCAAAGCTGAATACGGCGAGCGTATTGCTCGCCGTATTCAGCGAGGTCTAGCGGACCTGATCCGCACTGTCGGATCAGGTCCGCTAGACTTTCTTAAATAGGGGCCAATGTATAACTATGATAAATCTGTATATCAGGGCCAAACTGGGACCAAAAAGAGCCCCTGACATTTTAAGTCAGAGTAGCCCACCTCCCATTTGTTAGTTAAACATAAAACAAAATGACAAGTATAATGTACTTTTTGATTGACAAAAACATTTATGCCCAGATAATAAGTGGTGCACTAATTAACGCTCTTGCTCCAGAGTTAATTGCACTAGAAATAAGCTAATTGGGTTGCGCTCGTATTATGCATTTAAAGTAAACTGTTTTATATATTGGGTGCACGTTCACATATTCCCCTGTAGAAATCAATGGAAAAAAACACCCCACTCACGCAAACATGATCGTATATTCTCATGTGCACTAACCCAACATGAAAAAAATTATATTTCACATTCAAATGTTCTTCACATAAATATTTCTACATATACCTGATGTTTTTTTGGTACAATATATATCTATATCTATCTATATACTGTAGGTATAGATATATACAGATATTTATAGGAATATCTATTTATAAATACTGAGAGCATATTCTGCTATGTGCAGAACATTGAAAAGCGAAATATTTACAGTAAATATACAGTTAAATGTTTTATTATATATGAATATTGCATACATATGTCTTAACATGTTTTCATCTACTTAGCTGCAAATTACTTATATATATGTATGTACACATGTATTTATAAATAAATAAATAAAAAATTTATTAATAAATGTACACACACACATATATATATATATATATATATATATATATACATACATACATATATAAATATTTAGACATGTATATGTATGTATCTCAATGTTAAAGCCCTTTGCCTGCCTTTGAGCCCTTATAACTGTTGTGGGCAATACTTTTTGTGGGCATATTTTTGATGTGTTTTGTTCAACTTTTTTGCTTTGCAAAACAGTTTAAAGGGCCATAATACCCAAATGTTTAAACACTTGGGGCGCGATCCGATATAGATCGTAGTTTGCGGCGCAAGCGAGGGAACCCGCGTCGCCCGCAGTTTCAGCTCGCAACTCGAGCTATCCCATATACGGCGCCGTCAGATGCTAACGTGCCGTAAGTCGGATAAACCAGCGATGTCCAGAAATCTGCGCAAGTACAAATTTCTGGCGTCGCCAGTGACTTACGGCACGTTAGAAACTCCCGGCGCCTACAAAACCTGACTAAAGTCTAAATCACCCGCACTGTCTAACACGCCTCCCTAACATAGCCCGACACGTCTATAGCTTCTCCAGGCTCTCCCCATTTCACTCCCTGAAGGGTACATCCCGCAATTACAAAAAACATTTGAACAGTATATATGGGATGGGGCTAGACCCAGAACCCAGAAAACTGCTCTTTTGCCTGAAAAAAAAACACAATACCACCCCCCAACATTACAACCCACCACCCACATACCCCTAATCTAACCCAAACCCCCCTTAAATAAACCTAACACTACCCCCCTGAAGATCTCCCTACCTTGTATTCACCCCGCCGGGCAGAACTCTTCATCCGATCCGGGCGATGTCCAATCAAGCGGCAAAGAAGAATTCTTCATCCCGGTGATGTCTTTCTCCAAGCGGCAGCAAAGTCTTCTTCCATCGGGCAGCATCTTCCATCAAGCGGCATCTTCAGTCTTCATTCTTCGCTCCTCCAACGCGGAGCATCCATCCCGGCCTACGACTGAACGACGAATGAGGTACCTTTAAATGACATCATCCAAGATGGCGTCTGTCAAATTCCGATTGGCTGATAGGATTCTATCAGCCAATCGGAATTAAGGTAGAAAAATCTGATTGGCTGATTGAATCAGCCAATCAGATTCAAGTTCAATCTGATTGGCTTTTGCGGGCGACGATTTTTATCGGATCGACCCCATGAAAGTGATGCAGCATAGCTGTAAAAATCTGACTAGAAAATATCACCTGAACATCTCTATGCAAAAAAGAAAGATATTTTACCTCAAAAAGTTCCTCAGTAGCCACCTCCCATTGTAAAGGATTTCTAAGCAGCATGTTAGTATGTCTGTCCTGGGACAGCTTAGGGGATGAGCCTCGTGCACTCTCATATTATTTCCCTATTCAGGTTAAAGGAAGCTTACAATGAAATCTCATGAGAGTTAAGTGAAATCTCATGAGATCACAGTAAAAGAGTTCATGACCTCAGCACTGCTGATGCTGATTGGCTGCTGTTCATTTCTTCATTTTTTTTTTATTTTTACCTGCAGCTGGGAGCAGGTGAGTATAACTTTTTACACAGAACTTACTCTGCTGAGCTGAGGAGATTGTGAGGTAAAATATCTTCCTTTTTTACATAGAGATGCTCAGGTGATATTTTCCTGTCAGCTTTTTACAGTTATACTGCATCCGTTTCAAGTGATTTAGCATATGAGTATTATGTCCCTTTTAACAGAGCTCTGAAGAGCTCTGAAGTCGCAGAAATCATTCTAGCGTAAATTGCAATTACGCTCACACGTTCGCATTTACTTTCAACAATACTGTTATGTTCTCTGTGTGGTCATGAATAGAACATTCAGTTGTGTGCTGTTACCTTGTGTCTGATGTCTCTTGCACATATCATCGAGACTCTGCAGCAGGTACTTTAGACAAACTTTTATTCAGCTACCACCACATGGCTTCTTTGCTAACAGGTTCCTCAGTAAAAACTAACATGGCTTCTGATGATGTCACAGAGACCCAGACACACCCAGAGGGTGTGGTGAGCTGAGCTTAAAGCTGCAGCACTTCTAACATATAATGATGAGACAAGGTTAGTGCAAAGATTTTGTAAAAGCTGCAGTAATCTTAACAAATACGAGCGCTACATCTGACGCACATGATTAACCCCTTTTTTGCTCACATGTAACTGTTAGTGTGCCACTTCTAATCTGGCCCATAATTATATATATATATATATATACAGTATATATATATATATATATATACAGTATATATATATATATATATATATATATATATATATATATATGTTTCCAAAGAAGCAAATAGCAACATCACTGTTTCTATGCTAAGAGTTTTTCTTTATTGAAGTGACATAAGGATAAAAAGGAAACAGCTATGTTTTAGCCTTTAATCATGCATGTTCAGTAGTATGTAGCATGTTCAGTAGTAGACTGCTGCTGTAAAGCCAACGTTACCTATGTGTTTAACCCTTGGTGTTTAAACATGTAGTTATATGCAAGCAACAGTGGGATAAGCAAAAGCTGTACACAATATAGCATTTTCTATTTGTACTTTAATGTTGCTAACTAAATATATAACTAACTATATACTGTGGCCCCTAGTTATCAATGTCTGTCGGACCTGATCCGACAGTGCGGATCAGGTCCGACAGACATCGCTGAATACGGCGAGCAATACGCTCGATGTATTCAGCATTGCACCAGCAGCTCACAAGAGCTGCTGGTGCAACACCGCCCCATGCAGACTCGCGGTCAATGGGCCGCTAGCAGGGGGCTGTCAATCAACCCGATCGTTTTCGATCGGGTTGATTTCCGGCGATGTGTGTCCGCCTGCTCAGAGCAGGTGGACAGGTTATGGAGCAGCGGTCCTTGATACATATACGGAGCTTGATACATATGCCCCTGTGTGTTTACTGAATCTCAGTTAATTCCTCAGTTGTCATACTAGTTGTTTATATGTTTAAGTAATAGACAGGTAGATTACGAGTGGTGCGTTAGTTTTTTAATGCTGAAAAATATGTCATTTCAGCGTTAAAACAGCAATGCAGCCAATACGAGTCTTGTTGGTATAGCTGTACCGCAAGCCTTTTGACCTGTAACGCAACGTCAGTTCCGCACTCCAAAAAAAAAAGACAATTCTTCATGGGATTCCCATAGCACAGCCATTACGAGTTGTGCGGTGAGGTTAAAAAATTTGCGGTACTCCCTATAACGACAAGTTCCGCCGTACCGCCATCTGAGAGCAGTAGATATGAGTTTTACGCAACAAAACTGTTACATAAAACTCCTAACTAAAGTGTTACAAAGTACACTAACACCCATGAACTGCCTATTAACCCCTAAACCGAGGCCCTCCCGCATCGCAAACACTATATTAAACCTATTAACCCCTTATCTGCCACTCCCGACATCGCCACCATTAATAAAATTTATTAACCCCTATTCCCCCACACCCCAACATTGCCCACACTATAATAAATATATCAACCCCTATTCCGCCGCTCCCCGACATCACTGCCACAAAATAAAGTTATTAACCCCTAAACCTCTTGCCTCCCACATCACTACCACTAAATAAACCTATTAACCCCTAAACCGACAGCCCCCCACATCGCAAAAACCTAAATTAAACTATATTAACCCCTAAACCGAACCGTAACCATAAAATTAACCGTAACCCTAAACCTAACCCTAACCGTAACCCTAATCCTAACCCTAACCCTAAACATAACCCTAACACCCCTAACTTTAACATAATTAAAGTAGAGCTAAATTAAAGTTACAATTATTAACTAAATAATACCTATTTAAAACTAAATACAAAGTAACTTACCTGTGCAATAAAACCTAAACTAGCTACTATATACATTAACGAATAGTTATATTGTAGCTAGCTTAGGTTTTATTTTTATTTCACAGGTACGTTTGTATTTATTTTAACTAGGTAGACTAGTTAGTAAATAGTTATTAACTATTTACTAACTACCTAGTTCAAATAAATACAAACTTACTTGTGAAATAAAACCTAAGCTGCCTTACACTAAAATCTAACATTACAAAAAATAATAAAACAAAAATTACCAAAAATAAAAAAAACCTACCATTACAAAAATAACAAACTAAATTATCCAAAACAATAAAAAAATATTTCTAGTCTAATACTCTGTTAAAAAAAAAAAAAAAAAAAATACCAAAAATAAAAGACCCTAATCTATAATAAACTACCAAGGGCCCTTAAAAGGGCCTTCTGTAGGCCCTTAAAATAGCCTTTTGTAGGGCATTGCCCTTAAAAAATCAGCTCTTTTTCTACAAAAGAAAAACATACACCCCTAACAGTATACAAACCCCCACCCCCAAACCCACAAAATAAAAATAAAGTAAAACCTAATCTACCTATTGCCCTGAAAAGGGCATTTGTATGGGCATTGCCCTTAAAAAGGCATTCAGCTCTTTTGCTGCCCATTAAAAATAAAAAATGGCTATTCTAAAAAAAAAAAATCCACCCAAAACGAAAATATATATATTTACATCCATGCACACACATATATATATATATATATATATATATATATATATATATATATATATATATATATATATATATATATATATATATATATATTATTTTATTTATTTTTTTAAAGATGTGTCAACTATTCCCCATTTCTAAATTCCTAATTCCAAAATCTACCATAATGAACTAATTTTATAAACTGTATCCAAACATATTTTGTTTTACAACAATGCTGCATTAAAGGGACAGTCAAGTCCAAAATGATTCAGATAGAGCATGCCATTTTAAACAACGTTCCAATTTACTTTTATCACCAATTTTGCTTTGTTCTCTTGGTATTCTTAGTTGAAAGCTAAATATAGGAGGTTCATATGCTTATTTCTTAGACCTTGAAGGCCGCCTCTTATCTAAATACATTTTGACAGTTTTTCACCACTAGAGGGCATTAGTTCATGTGCTTCATATAGATTACATTGAGCTCATGCACGTGAATTTACTGAGGAGTGAGCACTGATTGGCTAATATGCAAGTCTGTCAAAAGAACTGAAATAATGGGGCAGTCTGCAGAGGCTTAGATACAAGATAATTACAGAGGTAAAATGTGTATAATTATAACTGTGTTGGTTATGCAAAACTGAGGAATGGGTAATAGAGGGATTATTCTATCTTTTAAAACAACAAAAATTCTGGTGTTGACTGTCCCTTTAACATCACTTCTTAATACTTATGTACCTTTTTCTCTCATCCAAAGCATTATGCTAAAGGACTTTTGCAAGTACAGCAGATTTGTGTACAGGAAGGGTAAAAGGACCCTAATGCTTTAAACATTTTCCTTCAAATTTCAACAACTAATATAGAAGTTGACACAATATTGTGCTTGTTTTTGTGAGATTCTGAATGCTGGCCGGCATTATCAGTGTATTCTTCCAGTGATTACAATCATAAAATGTTTTTGCCAATAATGCCCCTCAAGTCCGAAACCATTACCACTTGAAAAAAACATGCAAAATTGTTTTCTGTGTTAATCTTGCAATTTCTTAATTATAAAATAAAATGGGCATGATTAAAGACAAACAAAATTGAGATATTGTAGGATTATTGAATACATCACCATTTCATTTAATGGTGTTTAGTGTTGCTAACAGGTGAACCTACTGTGCTCTATAACAATATAAATATGTGTGTATTCTTAGGGATTTAAACAGGAGCGTTATCTGTATGTTTTGGGGTTTATTATAAATATTTTAACTTTAATTGATTGAACAGGTGGAACTGTAATTTTTTGGCGACATTGCTTTCTAATGCCGTCCAAAAAGGTAGGGGGAATGTCAGTCTGTCTGTCGCATGCACAAAACTATTGTTACATGCAAAAACCTATTTGGATATCAAGTAATAAAGTAGAAAAGTGTTGTCTAGAGATTTATCAAGTCCTTTTTGCTGTGGGATTTGATAAGTGTAAAAATTGCCCTGATAATGTGTCGATAACTATCCAGAATTTGAATGTTGAGCAATAAAAACAGGGCTGGCACAAGTATAGGGGCATGTTTTACAAAACCTGTAATGTAAAATGTACTTCCAATAAACAATGAAAATGGCTGATTTAGGGATGGGCGAATGTGCTGAAAGTGTAATTAATTTGGTAGAGCAAATAGACCTGTGGACATTAAAGGGACATAATACTCATATGCTAAATCACTTGAAACTGATGCAGTATAACTGTAAAAAGCTGACAGGAAAATATCACCTGAGCATCTCTATGTAAAAAAGGAAGATATTTTAACTCACAATCTCCTCAGCTCAGCAGAGTAAATTCTGTGTAAAAAGTTATACTCAGCAGCTCCCAGCTGCAGGTAAAAATAAAAAAATGAAGAAATGAACAGCAGCCAATCAGCATCAGCAGTGCTGAGGTCATGAACTCTTACTGTGATCTCATGAGATTTGACTTAACTCTCATGAGATTTCATAGTAAGCTTCCTTTACCTGATTGATGAAATAATATGAGAGTGCACGATGCTCATCCCCTAAGATGTCCCAGAACAGACACACTAAATTGCTGCTTAGAAATCCTTTACAATGGGAGGTGGCTACTGAGGAACTTTTGAGGTAAAATATCTTTCTTTTTTACATAGAGTTGTTCAGGAGATATTTTCTAGTCAGCTTTTTACAGCTATGCTGCATCACTTTCAAGTGTTTAAACATTTGGGTATTATGGCCCTTTAATTTTGGACATCGAATGTTGATAAGAATAAAAATCCATTAAAATTCGGTAATGTCAGTATATTTATAAGAATCTTAGCAGTACTCTCAAAACAATATGTGAGTATATGGCAGGGTTATAACTGAATATATTTAACATTTTTTCTATAAACTAAACCCACAATCAAATATATATAAACTAAGGCCTAGATTTGGAGTTTGGCGGTAGCCATGAAAACCAGCGTTAGAGGCTCCTAATGCTGGTTTTAGGCTACCGTCAGTATTTGGAGTCATTCAAAAAAGGGTCTAACCCTCACTTTTCAGCCGCGACTTTTCCATACCGCAGATCCCCTTACGTCAATTGCGTATCCTATCTTTTCAATGGGATCTTTCTAACTCCGGTATTTAGAGTCGTGTCTGAAGTGAGCGTTAGAAATCTAACGACAAAACTCCAGCCGCAGAAAAAAGTCAGTAGTTAAGAGCTTTCTGGGCTAACGCCGGTTTATAAAACTCTTAACTACTGTGCTCTAAAGTACACTAACACCCATAAACTACCTATGTACCCCTAAACCGAGGTCCCCTCACATCGCCGACACTCGATTAAATTTTTTAACCCCTAATCTGCCGACTGCCACCTACGTTATACTTATGTACCCCTAATCTGCTGCCCCTAACACCGCAGACCCCTATATTATATTTATTAACCCCTAACCTGCCCCCCACAACGTCGCAGCCAGCTACCTACAATAATTAACCCCTAATCTGCCGACCGCAAAGAGCCGCCACCTACATTATAGCTATGTACCCCTAATCTGCTGCCCCTAACACCGCCGACCCCTATATTATATTTATTAACCCCTAATCTTCCCCCCTCAACGTCGCCTCCACCTGCCTACACTTATTAAGACCTAATCTGCCGAGCGGACCACACCGCTACTATAATAAAGTTATTAACCCCTAATCCGCCTCACTAACCCTATAATAAATAGTATTAACCCCTAATCTGCCCTCCCTAACATCGCCAACACCTAACTTCAATTATTAACCCCTAATCTGCCAACTGGAGCTCACCGCTATTCTAATAAATGCATTAACCCCTAAAGCTAAGTCTAACCCTAACACTAACACCCCCCTAAGTTAAATATAATTTTAATCTAACGAAATTAATTAACTCTTATTAAATAAATTATTCCTATTTAAAGCTAAATACTTACCTGTAAAATAAATCCTAATATAGCTACAATATAAATTATATTTATATTATAGCTATTTTAGGATTAATATTTATTTTACAGGTAACTTTGTATTTATTTTAACCAGGTACAATAGCTATTAAATAGTTAAGAACTATTTAATAGCTAAAATAGTTAAAATAATTACAAGTTTACCTGTAAAATAAATCCTAACCTAAGTTACAATTAAACCTAACACTACACTATCAATAAATTAATTAAATAAAATACCTATAATTATCTACAATTAAACCTAACACTACACTATCAATAAATAAATTAAATACAATTCCTACAAATAAATACAATGAAATAAACTAACTTAAGTACAAAAAATAAAAAAGAACTAAGTTACAAAAAAAATAAAATATTTACAAACATTAGAAATATATTACAACAATTTTAAACTAATTACACCTACTCTAAGCCCCCTAATAAAATAACAAAGCCCCCCAAAATAAAAAAAATGCCCTACCCTATTCTAAATTACTAAAGTTCAAAGCTCTTTTACCTTACCAGCCCTGAACAGGGCCCTTTGCGGTGCATGCCCCAAGAAGTTCAGCTCTTTTGCCTGTAAAAAAAAACATACAATACCCCCCCACATTACAACCCACCACCCACATACCCCTAATCTAACCCAAACCCCCCTTAAATAAACCTAACACTAAGCCCCTGAAGATCTCCCTACCTTGAGTCGTCTTCACCCAGCCGAGCCAAATTCTTCATCCAAGCGGAGCAAGAAGAGGTCCTCCATCCGGTAGATGTCTTCATCCAAGCGGGGCAGAAGAGGTCTTCCATCCGATTGAAGTCTTCATCCAAGCGGAATCTTCTATCGTCATCCATCCGGAGTGGAGCGGCAGCATCCTGAAGACCTCCGACGCGGAAAATCCATCCTGGCCGACGACTGAACGACGGATCAGCCAATCGGATTGAACTTGATTCTGATTGGCTGACTCCATCAGCCAATCAGAATATTCCTACCTTAATTCCGATTGGCTGATAGAATCCTATCAGCCAATTGGAATTCGAGGGACGCCATCTTGGATGACGTCATTTAAAGGAACCGTCATTCGTCGTTCAGTCGTCGGCCAGGATGGATGTTCCGCGTCGGAGGTCTTCAGGATGCTGCCGCTCCGCTCCGGATGGATGACGATAGAAGATTCAATCGGATGGAAGACCTCTTCTGCCCCGCTTGGATGAAGACTTCTACCGGATGGAGGACCTCTTCTTGCTCCGCTTGGATGAAGAATTTGGCTCGGCTGGGTGAAGACGACTCAAAGTAGGGAGATCTTCAGGGGCTTAGTGTTAGGTTTATTTAAGGGGGGTTTGGGTTAGATTAGGGGTATGTGGGTGGTGGGTTGTAATGTTGGGGGGGGTATTGTATGTTTTTTTTTACAGGCAAAAGAGCTGAACTTCTTGGGGCATGCCCCACAAAGGGCCCTGTTCAGGGCTGGTAAGGTAAAAGAGCTTTGAACTTTAGTAATTTAGAATAGGGTAGGGCATTTTTTTATTTTGGGGGGCTTTGATATTTTATTAGGGGGCTTAGAGTAGGTGTAATTAGTTGAAAATTGTTGTAATATATTTCTAATGTTTGTAAATATTTTTTTATTTTTTGTAACTTAGTTCTTTTTTATTTTTTGTACTTTAGTTAGTTTATTTCATTGTATTTATTTGTAGGAATTATATTTAATTTATTTATTGATAGTGTAGTGTTAGGTTTAATTGTAGATAATTATAGGTATTTTATTTTATTTATTTATTGATAGTGTAGTGTTAGGTTTAATTGTAACTTAGGTTAAGATTTATTTTACAGGTAAATTTGTAATTATTTTAACTATTTTAGCTATTAAATAGTTCTTAACTATTTAATAGCTATTGTACCTGGTTAAAATAAATACAAAGTTACCTGTAAAATAAATATTAATCCTAAAATAGCTATAATATAATTATAATTTATATTGTAGCTATATTAGGATTTATTTTACAGGTAAGTATTTAGCTTTAAATAGGAATAATTTATTTAATAAGAGTTAATTAATTTTGCAAGATTAAAATTATATTTAATTTAGGGGGGTGTTAGTGTTAGGGTTAGACTTAGCTTTAGGGGTTAATACATTTATTAGAATAGCGGTGAGCTCCAGTCGGCAGATTAGGGGTTAATAATTGAAGTTAGGTGTCGGCGATGTTAGGGAGGGCAGATTAGGGGTTAATACTATTTATTATAGGGTTAGTGAGGCGGATTATGGGTTAATAACTTTATAATAATAGCGGTGCGGTCCGCTCGGCAGATTAGGGGTTAATAAGTGTAGGCAGGTGGAGGCGACGTTGTGGGGGGCAGATTAGGGGTTAATAAATATAATATAGGGGTCTGCTGTGTTAGGGGCAGCAGATTAGGGGTACATAGGGATAATGTAAGTAGCGGCGGTTTACGGATCGGCAGATTAGGGGTTAAAAATAATATACAGGGGTCAGCGATAGCGGAGGCGGCAGAATAGGGGTTAATAAGTGTAAGGTTAGGGGTGTTTAGACTCGGGGTACATGTTAGAGTGTTAGGTGCAGACGTAGGAAGTGTTTCCCCATTGCAGGTGTTAGGTTTTTTTTCAGCTCAAACAGCCCCATTGTTTCCTATGGGGGAATCGTGCACGAGCACGTTTTTGAGGCTGGCCGCGTCCGTAAGCAACTCTGGTATCGAGAGTTGAAGTTGCGTTAAATATGCTCTCTGCTCCTTTTTTGGAGCCTAACGCAGCCATTCTGTGGACTCTCAATACCAGAGTTATTTTAAAGGTGCGGCCAGAAAAAAGCCAGCGTTAGCTACTCGGGTCGTTACCGACAAAACTCTAAATCTAGCCGTAAGACAATAAAATTAATATAAATATCTGAATTCTTTATTATTAGTAAATATCTATGAGCACATTGAAATATATATATTGTAAGTATCAAAATATGAGTCAATATTATATAAATATATGTTTTCATATATTGGCAACAAGATATTTGCTTACGTTTTCAAGTGATCACACACTGTTACAGTTGGAATAACTACAACATAAGGAGACATTCTTGTTTTAGGAGTATCCGCAATATAACGAGACATTCTTGGTTTATATAATATTATAGAGTTACGGATCTAGCGGACACTCTCAATGGTTCTAACTTTATAGAGTCCTTATTTGGTGGTGTCTTTTCACACTCCCTGGGGACGCCCTGGGAGTGATAGTGAAGTTTTCAATTTGGGTACTATTTTTATTTTCTGATGTTTTCTTTTTATAATTTGTGCTGATTGTTGGACACGGATGTGTTTTGTGGATGGGGTATGTGTGGATCTGAATGAACTTACATCATATGTTTCCCCTATGTTTGTTATAATTGCATAGTGTGAAAGATCACACTGATCATATCCTTTGTTGAAGAATAAAAACTTCTTTATTCTAAGACTCATTGGCTGGGATTCTTGATTTTTATCAATATTATATGCGTTTAAAAACTATTTAAAATATGTTATTCAGAGTTCATACAAGTTTATCTTCGTCACAATAGAAATTTCACCCAGTTAACACAATGAGACTTAAAATCTTTAACTACTAACATCCAAGCAATACATTCAGTTATTTAATCACAATTTATTCTAACACAATTCTAATTCAAAACATCAGAAATTGTATATATTATTTATGCAAAAACCCAATTCTGAGTTATAACTATATATTTGCACAGATAAACAACTTAAAATTTAGGATTAGTTTAACCATACACAGACTATGAAATACTAGCTTAAAATACAAACTGCTCTTTAAATCTATTAAATACAAATTGACTATGTTCTTACCAATAAACTTTGTTTCAAGTTTAAAAAAAAATTAGAACAATTATACTTCACCAATTTGAACCAATTCGTAGTGGTCTTTAGGTCATCTCATTTGAAGGAAAGTTATTGCATATCATGTTAAGTTTTCAGTTTCTTGCTTAGTGAAATGTTCCCAAGTATGGCAGCCAAATACAGATCACTAGTCTCAGCAAGTTACAAAAAAAAATGTCTCCTTTCTGCATTAACTACTCCTTTTATATAATCATTGATGACATGTTTCGTTCACGCCCATTGCTTGTCCCTTCTCATTGGATAATTGGTTTAGTATATATTGTTGCTATGGACATGCATCTTTTAACAATACCCCTTTATTCTCTGGAATGGTTGTTTTAATTTAGTACACCAAATGTTCTATTGTCCTCACTTGTGTGTTTAGAATAGCTTTGCATACTAAGTGGGGGAAGAATTAAACATGAGTGCAATCAGTTTTTATGAATGAAATGAATCATTTGTTACTGACTAGCCAAATATAGTAAAAATTACATAATATATAGATATATATATATAATATTTACTTATACCTTGACAGTAGTTAAATGTTATTTCTGGTTTTCAAATGTTACTTTAGTTTTTGACTGATCATAATTAGATCAGAAGGAAATCTTAGTGTATATTAGAACCATGGAAGACGTGGTATTTCTAAATAGAGGAAACCTAGATCTACACTGCGATCTGGGAACATTTGGACTCTTCATCCCTCTTAGTTAAATACTACTTATCCTTCTAATACAACAATAATGCACCCCCCCTTATTTTTCTTTTCTTTCCCTCCTATACCTTCCAGAAACCTAAGAAATACTGAACCTTAAATGGCCCGCTTATTCCTTAGAAGGTATTTTGACTTTCAGAAATGTTACTACTTTTATTGTATATATACAGAGCGGTACTCAACTCCAGTGTTGACCCGCCGATTTTTCACACTGATCAGCAATATATGATGTCAAAATACAGAAGAAACACAAAAACCTGAAACACTATCATAACTGTTAACCTGTAAGAGACAATATTAACTTGGTTTATGAATACTATGTCAAGTGGATAAATGCACCTAACTGTCTCATATTTGTATACCTGTTTATTTGGTGTTTCTTTAATAAAAAGTATTAAAAAAAATAAAAATTTGAATGTAACATTCGATTTAACAAATACTATTCAGAAGTTCAATAGTTCATGTGGTAGTGAATTTAGTAAATTGATACATAATAGATACAAATATAAAAATTCAAATATTTCTAATTCTTATATTACATAATTTGTATATTGAATTTAAAGAGAGCTTTAGAAATAATATTTCAAATGTATTGATTCAAATGTTTTGAATTAGAATATTACATAATTCGAATCAAATTATTAGAAAAATTTGAATAGAATATTACATTTAAAGAAAGCATTAGAAGTACTGTTACATTAAATGAATGTTAGAATGTTGTACAAGCATTTGAAATTTTAAACAAATGAGCAAATGTGTTAAAAATTTCTTTCATTTTTTGAATGTTGCAAAATGTTCGCCCATCCCTAGTTTGATTGTGTCATACAGTTTTCTTCAAAGACAATGGCTTGTGATACGTAATTGCAACTTAAAATATAACTTTCAAAATTTATTTTTGCAGTTAGTCTGTTTAAATGCAGTAGGTATTTTCACTCCACATAAATCCAGTAATCTTCTCTCTACAGCTCCACAAATAAAGCTCATCTCCCAAGTGTGAATAAGTAAAAATAAATATGCGAATGAAACCAAATACCACATTGAAAAGCTTAGTGAGAACATTTCCATTAAAAAGATAGTCTTTTCCCATCTTTCTCAGGAAAGCACTTTATTTTTTTTCCTTTATTGAAAACAGATTTTAATAATCTATTGAATGTTCTAAGATGGTTTTGCCAGAAGGCATATGCTCCCAACGCGTAAAGGATCAAGACTAGTCTGTCACTCTGTAATATACTAAAATATTCTTTATTATAACAGCTGATATTAACCAGAAAAAAAATCAAACCATAGGTTGTGGGTACAGGAAGAAATTCTACTAGAAGTATGAAAAGGGCATGCAAAGCCACATGGGAGTTAGCTAAAAGCTATTGAGAAGTGGAATACAATGTTAAATATGACCCCTGAATACTTTGGCCAATAATAACAATCAACATTAATTTTAGAAGTAAAGCCATCCATCGCACCCCTGCACACACATACACATACATATATATTTATATATATATATATTTCCCTCAGTTTACAATGGTTCAATTTACACAGTTTCAGAATAACAACCTTTTTTTCCAGTCATGTGACTGCTATTGAAAAGCATTGAGAAGCAGTGCATTTATTAAAATAGCCAGTAGTTGGAGCTGTCTGCTTGTGTTGCAGCAAAGCCAAGCAAGCTGAAATTAATCAGTTTAACCAGACCTGAGCTATCAAGCAGATTTCAAAGGAACAAGATCTTCCTGTCTATAAATCAGTCCAGATTGGAATGCATAGAAAGAACTGTTTGCAGAAAAATGCAAGTGAAGTCTGTGTTGTGTGATTATTTTATTAGGTTTATAATGCTGTTTAGCAAATGATTTTGTTCATTTAACTTATTTTAATTATATATTCTGTGTTGTGTGATTATTTTATTAGGTTTATAATGCTGTTTAGCATTTAAAGTCTTCATTTCAAAGCTTTAAAAATAATGTATTAGGTGTTACTTATGATGATTTTGAGAGGGGCCTGGAACCTAACTCCCTCACTTCCCATTGGCTTACATTATAAGCTGGGTTTCAATTTACAACGGTTTCGATTTGCAACCATTTCTTCTGGAACCTAACCCCGGCGTAAACTGAGGGCTACCTGTATAAATATTATTATATATATATATATATATATATATATATATACAGTATATATATATATATATATATATATATATATATATATATATATATATATATATATATATATATATATATATATATATATATATACAGGGAGTGCAGAATTATTAGGCAGCTGAGTATTTTGACCACATCATCCTCTTTATGCATGTTGTCTTACTCCAAGCTGTATAGGCTCGAAATCCTACTACCAATTAAGCATATTAGGTGATGTGCATCTCTGTAATGAGAAGGGGTGTGGTCTGATGACATCAACACCCTATATCAGGTGTGCATAATTATTAGGCAACTTCCTTTCCTTTGGCAAAATGGGTCAAAAGAAGGACTTGACAGGCTCAGAAAAGTCAAAAATAGTGAGATATCTTGCAGAGGGATGCAGCACTCTTAAAATTGCAAAGCTTCTGAAGCGTGATCATCGAACAATCAAGCGTTTCATTCAAAATAGTCAACAGGGTCGCAAGAAGCGTGTGGAAAAACCAAGGCGTAAAATAACTGCCCATGAACTGAGAAAAGTCAAGCGTGCAGCTGCCAAGATGCCACTTGACACCAGTTTGGCCATATTTCAGAGCTGCAACATCACTGGAGTGCCCAAAAGCACAAGGTGTGCAATACTCAGAGACATGGCCAAGGTAAGAAAGGCTGAAAGACGACCACCACTGAACAAGGCACACAAGCTGAAATGTCAAGACTGGGCCAAGAAATATCTCAAGACTGATTTTTCTAAGGTTTTATGGACTGATGAAATGAGAGTGAGTCTTGATGGCCAGATGGATGGGCCCGTGGCTGGATTGGTAAAGGGCAGAGAGCTCCAGTCCGACTCAGACGCCAGCAAGGTGGAGGTGGAGTACTGGTTTGGGCTGGTATCATCAAAGATGAGCTTGTGGGGCCTTTTCGGGTTGAGGATGGAGTCAAGCTCAACTGCCAGTCCTACTGCCAGTTTCTGGAAGACACCTTCTTCAAGCAGTGGTACAGGAAGAAGTCTGCATCCTTCAAGAAAAACATGATTTTCATGCAGGACAATGCTCCATCACACGCGTCCAAGTACTCCACAGCGTGGCTGTCAAGAAAGGGTATAACAGAAGAAAATCTAATGACATGGCCTCCTTGTTTACCTGATCTGAACCCCATTGAGAACCTGTGGTCCATCATCAAATGTGAGATTTACAAGGAGGGAAAACAGTACACCTCTCTGAACAGTGTCTGGGAGGCTGTGGTTGCTGCTGCACGCAATGTTGATGGTGAACAGATCAAAACACTGACAGAATCCATGGATGGCAGGCTTTTGAGTGTCCTTGCAAAGAAAGGTGGCTATATTGGTCACTGATTTGTTTTTGTTTTGTTTTTGAATGTCAGAAATGTATATTTGTGAATGTTGAGATGTTATATTGGTTTCACTGGTAAAAATAAATAATTGAAATGGGTATATATTTGTTTTTTGTTAAGTTGCCTAATAATTATGCACCGTAATAGTCACCTGCACACACAGATATCCCCCTAAAATAGCTATAACTAAAAACAAACTAAAAACTACTTCCAAAACTATTCAGCTTTGATATTAATGAGTTTTTTGTGTTCATTGAGAACATGGTTGTTGTTCAATAATAAAATGAATCCTCAAAAATACAACTTGCCTAATAATTCTGCACTCCCTGTATATATATATATATATATATATATATATATATATATATATATATATATATATATATATATATATATATATATATATATATAAAAATACATATCAATATCTATTTCTAAATACTTTTAACATATTCTGCTAGGTGCAGAACATTGGAATGTGAAATATTTACAATACATACACAGCATAACACTTATTAAATATAAATTATGTATAAATATGCTTTAACGTGTTTTCATCTACTTGACTGCAAAAGGCTCCAATACACTCCAATAGAAAGGAGGCTATCTGGATACATAGGCCCCTATTTATGAAAGTCTGGCGGACCTGATCTGACAGTGCGGATCAGGTCCGCCAGACCTCGCTGAATATGGCGAGCAATACGCTCACCGTATTAAGCATTGCACCAGCAGCTAATATTGGATTATTAGTGATTACCTAGATTCCCTGTCTCATAGACAAATGTTGTTTGTTAATAAGCTTTATAGCTACTGTTTTTGTTTCAAGGTTAATAATGTATTTAAATATTTGATACACCTGATTTTCTGTGGGTAGTGTCTATGATGTCAGAGGTGGGCATGGTATATGTGAGTATTTAAAATATGGAATATTTGTTCATTTGTATTGAGCCTGAGGAGGGGTTGTGAACCCCAAAACGTTGCTCTGCCTGTACTGCTGCCTATGAAGTAAAGCAATTTTGAACTTGAGTACCTGAGTATCTGCCCTATTTTTCACTATGGGGCCAAATTATCAAGCTCTGGATAACTTGTCCGCCTGCTATGAGGCTGTGGACATCAACCCATCCGATCCTATACGATCGGGCTGATTGACACCCCCTGCTAGCGGCTGATTGGCCATGAATCTGCAGGAGGTGGCATTGTACAAGCAGTTCACAAGAGCTGCTTGTGCAATGATAAATGCCGACAGCATTTACTGTCCGCATTTATCGATGTGCGGTGGACATAATACGCTACATTGTATCATGTCTGATCGCACTTTAATAAGTCAGCCCCAATGTGTCTATATATGTATACATATGTATGTATGGGTTTATATGTATATATATATATGTCTTTAAATACATATAAGTACATGTAAATACATAAATACATCTGTACACACAAATAATATTTATTACATGTTTACAAATTTACCTGTAAAATAAAACCTAACCTGAGTTACACTAAAACCTAACCTTACACTACAATTAAATAAATTACCTAAATGAAATACAATTACCTAAATTGCAAAAAAAACCCCACTAAATTACACAAAATAAAAAACAAATTATCAGATATTTAAACTAATTGCACCTAATCTAATAGCCCTATCAAAATAAAAAAGCCCCCCCCCCCCAAAAAAAAACCCTAGCCTAAACTAAACTACCAATAGCCCTTAAAAGGGCCTTTTGTGGGGCATAGCTCTTTTACCTGTAAAAAAATACAGACAACCCCCCCAACAGTAAAACCCACCACCCACACAACCAACCCCCAATTTAGCTCTATTGCTGCCCAAACACTAACCTAAAAATAAAACTCACCCAATAAACCCTTAAAAAAAAAAAATAACATTAACCCCTGAAGATCCAGTTACATTTTTGAAGAGCCGACCTTCAACCCTTAACGAAGCTGGGAGAAGTCCTCAACGAAGCAGCAAGAAGTCCTCAACGAAGCCAGGAGAAGTCTACATTCAAGCCGGAACAAGTGGTCCTCCAAATGGGCAGAAGTCTTCATCTAGACGGCATCTTCTATCTTCATCCATCCGGCGAGGAGCTGGTCCAACTTCAAGAAATCCGGCGCGGAGCATCCTCTTCTTTCCACGGCTCTTCCCAAATGAAGGTTCCTTTAAGTTACGTCATCCAAGATGGCGTCCCTTGAATTCCGATTGACTGATAGAATTCTATCAGCCAATCGGAATTAAAGGTGAAAAAATCCTATTGGCTGATGCAATCAGCCAATAGGATTGAGCTTCAATCCTATTGGCTGATCCAATCAACCAATAGAATTGAGCTTGCATTCTATTGGCTGTTCCAATCAGAATGCAAAATCAATCCTATTGGCTGATTGGATCAGCCAATAGGATTGAAGCTCAATACTATTGGCTGATTGTATCAGCTAATAGGACTTTTTCACCTTTAATTCCGATTGGCTGATAGAATTCTATCAGCCAATCGGAAATTCAAGGGATGCATCTTGGATGACGTCACTTAAAGAAACATTCATTCGGGAAGAAGACTTTGTTTGAAGAGGATGCTCCGCACAGGATGTCTTGAAGATGAACCCGCTCCTCGCCAGATGGATGAAGATAGAAGATGCCGTCTGGATGAAGATGTCTGCCCGTCTGGAGGACCACTTCTGCCTTTTAAGGGCAATGTCCATCCAAATGCCCTTTTCAGGCCTATTGGTAGTTTAGTTTAGTCTAGGATTTTTTTTTGTTTGTTTTTTTATAAATAATTTTTATTGGTATTTCCAGACAGTGTAAAAACAACATCAAACAGCAGGTTAGTTATCACAAAACACATGGATTCAATACATAGGTCATCTCTATAAATACATGAGTTGTGTTTTTAACTACTGAGCGTTTACGGTTTCTGCTTAGTTTTCAGTATGTCCAGGGCAGAAACCCAAAAACTTTTTCTTTTCCCAGAGAGTTCCTTTTATGGCATATTGGGAGTGATAAAAATGTTACTTCCATGCTTAGAGTTTTCCAACACTGTCATGTGAACTGGTTACATCAAAACAAACAGTTTAACAAAATCTGTGATATTAACAATTACCAAATAATTAACAAATAATCATATTTCGTAACTTAGGGAACCTGGTCTATAGTTGTCTTTGTGGTATGTTGGTCCGAAATGTTAGGTAAGGGTTTGTGAGTGTGGGGGAAATATGGGGGGGTGGGGGTGACCTCCCACCCTCTCCATGTATTATGGTTTAGTGTGGAACAGCCAAGTCCATGGATGCCAACATTGTCTCCCAGTAATAGGGTTTTTTTTGGGGGGGGGGGTGGCTTTTTTATTTTGATAGGACCATTAGATTAGGTGTAATTAGTTTAAATATCTGATAATTTGTTTTTTTATTTTGTGTAATTTAGTGTTTGTTTGTTTTTTGTAACTTAGGTAATTGTATTTAATTTAGGTAATTTATTTAATTGTAGTGTAAGGTTAGGTTTTAGTGTAACTCAGATTAGGTCTAATTTTACAGGTAAATTTGTATTTATTTTAGTTAGTTAGTTAATAAATAGTTAATACCTATTTAGTAACTATTCTACCTAGTTAAAATAAACACAAACTTGCCTGTAAAATAAAAATAAACCCTAAGATAGCTACAATGTAACTATTAGTTATATTGTAGCTAGCTTAGGTTTATTTTATAGGTAAGTATTTAGTTTTAAATAGGAATTTTTTAGGTAATGATAGTAAGTTTTATTTAGATTTATTTTAATTATATTTAAGTTAGGGGGTGTTAGAATTAGGGTTAGAATTAGGTTTAGGGGTTAATAAATTTAGTTATAGTGGCGGCGACGTTGGGGGCAGCAGATTAGGGGTTAATAAGTGCAGGTAGTTTGCGGCGACATTGGGAGCGGGAGATTAGGGGTTAACAAATATAATGTAGGTGTCGGCGATGTTGGGGGCAGCAGATTAGGGGTTAATAAGTATAATGTAGGTGTTGGCGATGTCCAGAGCGGCAGATTAGGGGTTAATAAGTATAATGTAGGTGTCGGCGATGTTGGGGGCAGCAGATTAGGGGTTAATAAGTGTAAGATTAGGGGTGTTTAGATTCGGGGTTCATGTTAGGGTGTTTGGTGTAAACATAAATTTAGTTTCCCCATAGGAATCAATGGGGCTGCGTTACGGAGCTTTACGCTGTTTTTTTGCAGGTGTTAGGCTTTTTTTTCAGCTGGCTCTCCCCATTGATGTCTATGGGGAAATCGTGCACGAGCACGTAAAACCAGCTAAAAGCAGCGCTGGTATTTGGGTGCGGTATGGAGCTCAATTTGCTCTACGCTCACTTCTTGCCTAATAGCACCAGGTTTATGAAAACCTGTAATACCAGCGCTGTAGGTAAGTGAGCGGTGACAATAACGTGCAAGTTAGTACCGCACCCCTCATAACGCAAAACTCGTTATCTAGCCGATAGTAGAAAATGTTCTTAGTATTTTTAAATATATATTCCTATTTGTATCTGTATAAAGGTTTACCTGCATATATTAATCTAGATATAAAGGTATAGATATTCTTTTTTAAATAATCAGATATATATATAGTTATTACTTCTTGTGGTGTTTGCACTCAAGCAAAAGCGCTAACTAGAGTACTTGTAATATGGCCCTATATACCTTATTTTTAAGAGCTAATATGGGCTTTAGTCTGCAGATGACAAAACTATTCACTGTCAAAAAGTTAGTAAACGGTGAATTATTTTGCAGTTGTTATCTGATAAAGCCAATTAGGGACAGATATGTAGCAGGGTTATAACCTTGCAAAGTCAGCAGGTGCATTTCAATGTCTGAAAGTTACAAATTGCTTTATTTTCAAAGCTAAATTACATTAAAAGTGGACAGAATAAATAATGAGAATACAAAGTTGTTTTATTATGCATATTTAAACATTGTATAGGAAATCCATAGGTGTTTGCTGTTCATTTAAGCTGTAAAACCATCTTGTTGTTGAGAATTTCTATGTTGCTGTTGTGACACTTTAATACACTCACTCATGGGTTACTGCCATAACCTATACTTGTGAATGTCCATCACTGATTTACAGACTGTATTCAAATTGGATCAACAGTCTATAGCAATGAAAAAGTCCCAGACAATTCAACCAGTTAGTATGTCTGTTTTTTATATGCTGTGACTGGTCTTACTTGTTTGAGATCATCCTATTGGGCATGTCATCAAACTGTCAGTCAGTGATTGTAATTGCCAAATTCAGTAACCACCGGCTAAGTTCAGTGATACTGGTTGTTTAGCTTTTACATTATGTTTTGCCAAAGCTACACATACAGATGTGATGAAAAAGCAGATTTATCAGGGCTTCATGTATCCTAGGGCCTTACCAGTGAAGTTTGAAAGGGTATCTATTCCAAATCCAGAAGAGACTGCAAGCTGATATCTCATCTAATTTGTTTCATGTAATGATACATCTTGAGTGGAATTGTTAGCTCAGCAGAAGCTGGATTCTTTGTAAAGTATATTGTCTATTTATTCTACTAGAACTTTTTTTTTCTAAACTTGACCCTTATCAAGCTGCCTTTGTTACTGCACTGTATAATATGCTTGATCATTATATCTAAAAAAAAACCCCAACAAAACAACTATATGATCTGGGTAAACAGTGACAGACAAGCAGTCATATAATCTGATTAATAAAGTCAGAAAAATTTAGTTTCATTTTAACCCTTTAGAAAAAAAGTCAGGTAAATATATGTTTAGTATTTGGCTAAAAAAAAAAAAAACTATGTAGGTAAACAAAAATAAATGTAGGCAACTGCCGGCTACTAAACAATAGCCTAATGTCTCTTGCATTATATACACAAAAAAGATAGGTAGGTAAAGAGAGAGGGGTAAATCTATTTTTAAATGGCGAGTGGACATGATTTACTATAGCGAATCATGTCCGCTCGACATTGCTAAATGCCGACAACATATGCTGTCTAGTGAAATGCTTGTGCAATGCCGGATCGGGTTGATTTCAATCCGCAACCTAAAATGTGGGGGACGGGTTAAGAAGCAGCGTTTTTTATGACCGCTTCTTTTTAACTTCCGTTTCAGGCAGGCCCAGAGAGTGAGAGAGAGAGAGGTAGATGATAGATAGATAGATAGATAGATAGATAGATAGATATATAAATAGATGATTGATAGATAGATAGATAGATAGATAGATAGATAGATAGATAGATGATAGATAGATGATAGATAGATAGATAGATAGATAGATAGATAGATAGATAGATAGATAGATAGATAGATAGATCAATAGCAGTGTTCTTGGTTTGTGAGATCCATATTTACCAACTGTGAATTTTGTAAGAGGTCAACACAGCTTCTATAATGTTCTGGAACTTCTTATAATACAATAGATGCAATCAATCTGTTCACCAAACAGCACAAGATTAGTAAATGTTAAGATTTTAGATAAATGTTGCAAATGTCCATATATGCTTAGGGGGTTCAAATTAACTCTCGCAGCTATGTTTAGCAAAAAGTTTCCATTGAGGTGTAATGTTTGGAAACTGGTGGTTACATAAAAAATCTACTTTGACTTTAATGGAGATAAATGTTTTTACCATCAGTTTCAAAACATTCCCACCTCAATGGAAACTGGGCCATAGATAGATAGATGATAGATAGATAGATAGATAGATAGATAGATAGATAGATAGATAGATAGATAGATAGATAGATAGATAGTTTTATTTCTAACCATTAAGAAAAAAAGTCAGGTAAAATATGTTCAGTATTTGGCAAAAACAAACTATGCAGTTAAACAATAACAACAACAACAACAAAAAACAATATGGATTGTTAGTATATTTCCTCTTAAATACTGATTCCAAACATTTATTACCTGTTTAATGTTCTATTCACTTTTAGCATTTTAAAAAGAAATATCAGTACTTTTAGTATTATTGTGGTGGTAATCAATGCAGGCAATTGTAGGCAACGGCCGGCTACTGAACAATAGCCTAATGTCTCTTGCGTTATATACACAATAAATAGGTAGGTAGGAAAAGAGAGAGAGATAAAGAGAGAGAGAGGTAGATGATAGATATATAGATAATAGATATAAAGAAAGGTAGATAGATAGGTAGATGTTATACAGATAGATAGATAGATAGATAGATAGATAGATAGATAGATAGATAGATAGATAGATAGATAGATAGATGATAGATAGATAGATAGATAGATAGATAGATAGATTGCAGATAGATTTTTTAATTGCTTCCCTGGACTTAAGAATTAATGGATTCATTCTAAATTTATACTGAACAGTACAAAGACCCGTGTTTGTTTTCTTGTAAGCTTGCTAACAGCAGAAACTCTAGACATACCATTAAGGATGAGAGATACAAATATAGAGAAACATACACTAAGTGATTCAGGAGCAGGGTAATTTAACAGCAGATTATGGTTTTGTGACAAGAATGACATCTCATTTTGCCTTTTGTATAGAAAGCTTTATATAGCTGTTGCTGGCTTTATTAAATGGTGACTAATGTATTTCAGACCAGCAGCAGAAGGTACTCAGCTCTCAGAGGTATGGTTCAATGAATTGTATTGAGTAAACATTAATTTCCACAATCACTTGTTTTAACTCTTCCATTCTTGAAGATAGGCAGAAACATAGCAATGTCCTATACTTTCCTTTTGTCTAAATCTTTGTTCAGATTCAGCTAGATTACGAGTTTTGCGGTACGACTTTTAAAGCTGAAACATTGGCAATTACGCTGGAATGGCCAGGAACGAATACTACGAGTCGCGGCGGTATAGTTATACCGTAAGTATTTTAGCCTGATTTGAACAGCCAATAGGATTTCAGTAGCTCTCATCCTATTGGCTGTTTTGAACAGCCAATAGGATTTCAGGAGATCATCCTATTGAAGAATCAAATCAGCCAATAGAAATGCAAGGTACGCCATTTTTAAGCGGCTATCTCGCTTCCTGGATGAAGATGGATGTTTGGACTTCAGGAACCATGAGTAGATTTGATGGGGTTAATGTTAGTTATTTTTTTTTTTTTCATTTTTTTGGGTGCTTTCTTTTTAGATTAGGGCTTTGGGCAATTGTAAAAGAGCTGAATGCCCTTTTAAGGGCAATTCCCATACAAATGCCCCTTTAGGGGCAATGGGTAGCTTAGGTGTTTTATTTTGGGGGGTTGGTTGGGAGTTTACTTTTAGGTGGGGACTTAGTAATTTATTTAATGTAAAAGAGCTGTTTAACTTAGGACAATGTCTTACAATGTCTTTGGGGGGGTGTTTTTTTTTTATAGAGCTATTCGATTAGGTGTTATTTTTTTATTTTTGATAATTTTGTTTATTAATTATTTTAAACTTAGAGTTTTTTTATTTTTCGGAATTTAGTGTTTATTATTTTTTGTAATTTTAGATTTTTTAAATTTTTTTCGTAGTATTAGGTTTTTTTAAATTTGTAATTTAGATTTTTTAATTGGTATTTTTATTTTATTTTATTAGAATAGTTAGGTTAATTTATAGTTTAAACTTAGATTTATTTTTATTTCATTGGTAAGTTTTTAATTATTTTAAGATAGTTATATTGTAATTTGAATTCAAAGTTAGGGGGTGTTAGGTTTAGGGAATAATAGTTTAATTTAGTGTTTTGCGATGTGGGGGGTGGCAGTTTAGGGGTTAATAGGTTTAGTTTAGTAGTTACAATGTGGGGGGCTGGAGGTTTAGGGGTTAATACTTTATTATAGTGTTGGTGATGTTGGGGAGCAGAGGAATATGGGTAAATAATTTGTATTAGTCTCAGCGATGTCGGGGAGCGGCGGATTAGGGGTTAATAATTTTTATTAGTGTAAGCGATGTTGGGGAGTGGCAGATTAGGGGTTAATAACTTTTATTAGTATCGGCGAATTTGGGGACTGGCGGAATAGGGGGGTTTAGACTAGGGGTTTATGTTAGGGTATTAGGTTTAAACGTAACTTTCTTTCTTTTCCCCATAGGCATCAATGGGGTTGCGTTATGTCGAACTCCATTCCGCGATCGCAGATGTTAGTTTTTTTCTAACACTCTCTTCCCATTGATGTCTATGGGGGAAAGTGTGCACGAGCACGTAAACTCAGCCCTTGGATTTTGTGCGTTATGATGCTTAACGCACCATAACGCACAGCAGAAAGAGGCTTTTCAGTAACTCGTAATGGCATCGCTATAGAGAGTGCAATAACGTACATTGTTTTGCGTCAGTTTCGCACCCTGTTTAGCGCAAAACTCGTAATCTAGGTGAGAGTTATTTGAATTATTATTTGCAGTAATTTAGATCACAGTTCTTTCTAAGTGCTGTCAAAACTCTTACAAATATGGGTCAAAGAGAATAACAGTTTAAAGGCATATGGAATTCAAACTCAAACTTTCATGATTCAGATAGAGTAATTTGTTAAAAAATTACCTCTTAGTATTCTTTGTTAAAACATAACTATTTTCCTTGAGAGCATAATAGGAATATGCTCATGGCTTGTCTACTTTATGTATCACATTGGTACAAATACCTCTGCCATTTAATGCATTATAATATATGCATGCTCCTGAGCCTACCTCAGTATGCTCTGAGGAAAGGAGCTAAGTTTTAACAAAGAATATCAATGTCATTTATCTGCATTAATAAATCTGCTTCTTAGCAAATTAACAATAATGGGGTCTATTTATCAAGCTCCGTATGGAGCTTAATGCCCTGTGTTTCTGGCGAGCCTTCAGGCTCGCCAGAAACGCAAGTTATAATGCAGCGGTCTGAAGACCACTGCTACATAACCTGTCCCCCTGCTCTGAGGCAGCGGACAGACATCGCCGGAAATCAACCTGATCCAATACGATCGGGTTGATTGAAACCCCCTGCTAGTGGCCGATTGGCCGCAACTCTGCAGGGGCGGTATTGCACCAGCAGTTTACCAGAACTGCTGGTGCAATGATAAATGCTGAGAGCGTATGCTGTCGGCATTTATCGATGTGCAGCGGACATGATTCGCTATATCGGATCATGTCTGCTCGCACGTACTTAAATAGGCCACCATGTCTTAAAGGGAATCCACATAGTTGCAATTGGAATCTACATAGTTGCATTTCAGTTTTGACTATAAGCATTTTTGTAATATACATGTATTAGCAAAATAATTTCTAATAAAAGCTACAGCTGTTTCAAAATAGTGTATTTAAGTATGCTCAGTAGTGATGTCCCGAACTGTTCGCCCGCGAACGGTTCACCGTGAACATAGCTTGTTCGCGTTCGCCGATGCGGGCGAACATATGCGATATTCGATCCGCCCCCTATGTGTCATCATTGAGGAAACTTTGACCCTGTATGTCACAGCCTTCTGACACATTTGAGCCAATCAGCAGCAGACACTCCCTCACAGACCCTCCCAGCTTCTTGGCAGCAGCCATTTTAGACTCATTACGATCTTGCTTTCTTAGTGAGAGGAGCTTTTGTGTTGCTGCTGCTGCCATTATAGGGAAATAGATAGCTAGGCTAGTGTATTTAGTGTCCACTACAGTCCTGAAGGACTCATCTCATCTCTTCTGCAAGGACAGCACCCCAAAAAGCCCTTTTCAGGGCTATAACTTCAGTCGTTTTTTGTTTTTTTTTATTTGCATTTGCCTGGCTTTCAGCCTGTGTGTGAGGCTCACAGCATATACTGTGATCAGTGCCACCACTGATATCTGCTTAACCTTAGTTTAAATTTAACCAACCAAAATTTGAAATTATTTTTCTAGTGTAATTTATTTTCATTTTCTATCAGGCCTGTGTCTCTGGCTCACACAGCTTATACTGTGGTTCATTGCTCTGTGCCAGCCACCACTCATATCTACTTATAACATTATTTTAAATTTAATTGGTTAATTGCTGCCCTCATATGTGCTTAACCTTTTTTAAAATAAAAAAAAAACTTTAAATCATTTTGCTAGTGTAACCTAATTTTATTTTCTATCAGGCCTGTGTGTTTCTGACTTACAGAGCATACTTTGTTTAATTGCTGCCCTACCAAGGCTATCAGCCACAACTCATATGTGCTTAACCTTTTTTTTAAATTAAAAAAAAAAACTTTAAATCATTTTGCTAGTGTAATCTAATTTCATTTTCTATCAGGCCTGTGTGTTTCTGACTTACAGAGCATACTGTGTTTAATTGCTGCCCTACCAAGGCTAGCAGCCACGACTCATATGTGCTTAACCTTTTTTTTAAATTAAAAAAAAAACCTTTAAATCATTTTGCTAGTGTAATCTAATTTCATTTTCTATCAGGCCTGTGTGTTTCGGACTTACAGAGCATACTGTGGTTAATTACTGCCCTACCAAGGCTAGCAGCCACGACTCATATGTGCTTAACCTTTTTTTTAAATTAAAAAAAAAACAACTTTAAATCATTTTGCTAATGTAATCTAATTTCATTTTCTATCAGGCCTGTGTGTTTCTGACTTACAGAGCATTCTATGGTTAATTGCTGCCCTACCAAGGCTAGCAGCCACGACTCATATGTGCTTAACCTTTTTTTTAAATTAAAAAACAAACAAACCTTTAAATCATTTTGCTAGTGTAATCTAAGTTCATTTTCTATCAGGCCTGTGTGTTTCTGACTTACAAAGCATACTGTGTTTAATTGCTAACCTACTTATACCAGAACCACCATGGGTCCCAGACCGCATGTTTGGTTGTTATACTTTGTCAGGGTAATCATGCAGGCCATAAAGACCTCCCTTGATAGGGGGAGTAACAGGGATTAAAGTGCTAAGAATAGTACAACTTAACACAACCTAGTTAACACTAGTTCCCAGACCGCATGTCTTATTGTTATATTTTGGTAAGGTAATCATTCAGGCCATATAGACCTCCTATGATAGGGGGAGTAACAGGGATTAAAGTGCTTACAAAAGTACTACTTAACACAACCTAGTTACCATGGGTCCCAGACCGCGTGTCTTGTTGTTATACTTTGTCATGGTAATAATGCAGGCCATATAGACCTCCCCGATAGGAGGAGTTACAGGGATGAAAGTGCTAAGAATAGTACTACGTTACACAACCTAGTTACCATGGGTTCCAGACCGCATGTTTAATTATTATACTTTGTCAGGGTAGTTATATATCAAACAAATCTATCTATTTATCTTCTATCGATTCTATCTAACTATCAATCTATGTATATCTATCTATCCTATCTATCTATCTTCTGTCCGGACTGTTTTGAGACAGCCACTTGTGTTTTGGACAAATTTGAAGTAGGAGGACAGACCAATCACAGGGATTAAACTACGAAGAATAGTAATACTTAAGAAAACCTAGTTATACCACTACCACCATGGGTCCCAGACCGCATGTTTGGTTGTTATACTTTGTCAGGGTAATCATGCAGGCCATATAGACCTCACCCGATAGGGGGAGTTACAGGGATGAAAATGCTAAGAATAGTACTACTTAACACAACCTAGTTACCATGGGTCCCAGAACGCATGTTTTGTTTTTATACTTTGTCAGGTTAATCATGCAGGCCATAAAGACCTCCCTTGATAGGGGGAGTAACAGGGATTAAAGTGCTAAGAATAGTACAACTTAACACAACCTAGTTAACACTAGTTCCCAGACCGCATGTCTTATTGTTATATTTTGGTAAGGTAATCATTCAGGCCATATAGACCTCCTATGATAGGGGGAGTAACAGGGATTAAAGTGCTTACAAAAGTACTACTTAACACAACCTAGTTTACCATGGGTCCCAGACCGCGTGTCTTGTTGTTATACTTTGTCATGGTAATAATGCAGGCCATATAGACCTCCCCGATAGGAGGAGTTACAGGGATGAAAGTGCTAAGAATAGTACTACGTTACACAACCTAGTTACCATGGGTTCCAGACCGCATGTTTAATTAGTATACTTTGTCGGGGTAGTTATATATCTAACAAATCTATCTATTTATCTTCTATCGATTCTATCTAACTATCAATCTATGTATATCTATCTATCCTATCTATCTTCTGTCCGGACTGTTTTGAGACAGCCACTTGTGTTTTGGACAAATTTGAAGTAGGAGGACAGACCAATCACAGGGATTAAACTACGAAGAATAGTAATACTTAAGAAAACCTAGTTATACCACTACCACCATGGGTCCCAGACCGCATGTTTGGTTGTTATACTTTGTCAGGGTAATCATGCAGGCCATATAGACCTCACCCGATAGGGGGAGTTACAGGGATGAAAATGCTAAGAATAGTACTACTTAACACAACCTAGTTACCATGGGTCCCAGAACGCATGTTTTGTTTTTATACTTTGTCAGGTTAATGATGCAGGCCATATAGACCTCCCTTGATAGGGGAAGTAACAGGGATTAAAGTGCTAAGAATAGTACAACTTAATACAACCAAGTTAACATTAACTGTGGTTCCCAGACCGCATGTCTTGTTGTTAGATTTTGTCAGGATTATCAGCCAGGCCATATAGACCGCCCCCGATAGGGGGAGTAACAGGGATTAAAGTGCTAAGAATATTAAAAATTAACACAACCTAGTTAACAGTGGTTCACAGGCCACATGTCTTGTTGTTATATTTTGCCAGGATAATCAGGCATGCCATATAGACCTCCCCCGATAGGGGGAGTAACAGGGATTAAAGTGCTAAGAATAGTACTACTTAACACAACCTAGTTACCATGGGTCCATGACCACATGTTTTGTTATTATACTTTGTCAGGGTAATCATGCACGCCATATAGACCTCCCTTGATAGGAGGAGTAACAGGGATTACAGTTCTAAGAATAGTACTACTTAACACAAGCTAGTTACCATGGGTCCCACACTGCATGTTTTTTTGTTATACTTTGTCAGGGTAATCATGAAGGCCATATAGACCTCCACCAAAAGGGGGAGTCAGAGGGATTAAACTGCTAAGAAAAGTTTTACTTAACACAACCTAGTTACCATGGGTGTCAGACAGCATGTCTTGTTGTTATATTTTGTCGGGGTAATAATGCAGGCCATATAGACCTCCCACGATAGGAGGAGTTACAGGGATGAAAGTGCTAAGAATAGTACTACTTCACACAACCTAGTTACCATGGGTCCTAGACAGCATGTTTTGTTATTATACTTTGTCAGGGTAATCATGCAGGCCATATAGACCTCCCTTCATAGGGGGAGTAACAGGGATTAAAGTTCTAAGAATAGTACTACTTAACACAACCTAGTTAGCATGGGTCCCACACCGCATGTTTTGTTGTTATACTTTGTCAGGGTAATCATGCAGGCCATATAGAACTCCACCGAAAGGGGGAGTAAGAGGGATTAAACTGCTAAGAAAAGTTTTACTTAACACAACCTAGTTACCATGGGTCCCAGACCGCGTGTCTTGTTGTTATACTTTGTCATGGTAATCATGCAGGCCATATAGACCTCCACCAATAGGAGGAGTTACAGGGCTGAAAGTGCTAAGAATAGTACTACTTAACACAACCTAGTTACCATGGGTCCCAGACCACATGTTTAATTATTATACTTTGTCAGGGTAATTATATAGCTAACAAATCTATCTATTTATCTTCTATTGATTCTATCTAACTATCAATCTATGTATATCTATCTATCCTATCTATCTATCTATCTATCTATCTATCTATCTCGTGTCCGGACTGTTTTGAGACAGCCACTTGTGTTTTTGACAAATTTGAAGTAGCAGGACAGACCAATCATCTTCTTCCATCTCCCGGTTCCAAAAATGCAGGCCATATAGACCTCCCCCGATAGGGGGAGTAACAGGTTGTAGTAAACTGCTAAGAATAGTACTACCTAACACACCACGGGTCACAGACCGCATGTCTTATTGTTATACTCTGTCAGGGAAATTATATATATTTCAAATCTATCTATTTATCTATCAAATCGATCTAACTATCAAACGTATCTATCAAATGTATATTGCATCTATTGATCAATGTAATTCGTATCTATAGAATGTATATTACATCTTTTGGTTGATGTAATTCGTATCTATCAAATGTATATTGCATCTTTGGATCGATAACATTCGTATCTATCAAATGCATATTGCATCTATTGATCGATGTAATTCGTATCTATCAAATGTATATTGCATCTATTGATCTATGTAATTTGTATCGATCAGATGTATATTGCATCGATTAAGCTATGTAATCTATGTATCTATCTATCAAATCTATCTATCTCATGGTTGTGCAAATGGACTGTTTGCGGTTGTTTGCGGTGCATTACACTTGGAGTTTGGTCTGTCACTGTGAAGCGGGCGTAACCCTTACACTACCTGATAGATACGACATCATAACTGATGTTTTAAAGCACGTTATTGCAAACAATTTAGGAATGTTAAGTGATTTAGGCCCTTTATGGGTTAAAAGCAGACTCTGCATCAACTATGTAATTTTCCATGGGAGTTTTGACATGGATCCCCCTCCAGCATGCCACAGTCCAGGTGTTAGTCCCCTTGAAACAACTTTTCCATCACTATTGTGGCCAGAAAGAGTCCTTGTAGGTTTTAAAGTTCGCTAGCCTATTGAATTTTTAAGTTCGCGACATCACTAATGCTCAGTGCACCAGCATTTTAATCACAGCACTTGCTCAGAGAGCCTTAAGTGATTGTACAATCTGGCAATCACTCAATTTTTTAAATGCTGACATGATACAAATGCTGGTGCACTGAGGATATCTAGGTATGTTTCACATGCACCTGCAGAGAAAAATGTTAACACTAAAACAGTTCTTACTTTTACTAGAATAATTTTAGCTAATACATGTATATTGCAAATATGTTTCTATTCAAAGATGTTATTCATATATGTGCATTGACTGGAATGTCCCATAATGTCCCTGTTGCACTTCATGTTAGTATAAAATCAACATCAATAAATAGCTTTAACAATTCCATTACATTTACTTTGTTGGGCATTGTTGTTGTCAGAAGGAGCACTAGCCCACACAGCATAATGGCTGCCCCCCCATGTGCCCCCTGCCAACAATCTGCCCAGGCACTGTGGCAGCTCCTGTTGCTCAACCCGTGACATGCTCAGCCCCGCCCATGACATGCTCAATCCAGTCCATGGCATGCCCAATCCAGCACATGACATGTCTGCTCATGCCCATAACACACCCAGTCTCACCCTCTTGCTGAGGTCCCGACCCCAACAAATCACCAGTGGGACTCCTGGAAGTGCTCCCAAGAAGAAATTTCATTTTTAGAGTTTCTGTTACTTTAATTTAGGATATTAAACTAAGTCACTATAGGATTTTATGACAGACATGGGTGATCGCACATGTATAGTAATAGCCCATAATAAATATCATATAACCATCTATATTGTCATTTATTTTTCTGATTTTTTTGTTTCATTTGGCAATTTCAACAATTTGTTGTTCATGGCTTATTTTATTATTTTCCTGTTAATCTTCTTTAATTTGTTTTATATCCATGCAGAAAGAAATGCATTTTACTATATTACATATTAAGCAAACCTAATTAAAATTCCTCTAGAAATATTGGTAATTTAAGTAGGAAATAATATTTTTAAGATATGGACCCCTTATCTGTTGTGTTTGGATGTTTTTCTCCATGTTCACAAACTCACTTACCCCTTGTTACTTTCACTATCACAGTTGCACTGTACAGTGTTCATGGGAAAAGGTATATAGACAAAGGCAATCAAATAAAATTAATTAGAAAAAACAAACATTTTTGAATAAATAATGATTGCAATATTAATTCTTGCAAATTGAGAAAATAGATTGTTTTTTAATTAGTATGGGGCTCCCTGATCTTCAGTGAAATAAAAGAGCAATAATAAAATATAATAATATATTAGAGGATTTTATTATTGCAGTATTGCTTGAACAGATTATAATTATGGTTTTACTGATACTGAGGTGGACATGGATGGCGATTGGTGGTTACAAACATTTGCCTGGCATGATTAGTTTGGCAGCTGTATTCATCTTGGGACCAGTGGTGTATTGCCAGCCTAGAGCTGACTAACTTTATTTAGCCCCTTTGTGTGTCTCAGTCAACTTTCCCCAAACAATATTTTCCAACTGTTACATATTTTGGGTTATATTAAAGGCAGGCGCGCATTAAATAACCAGCCATTACAAGTGGCTGGTTATTGCTACCGCAAGCTTGCGGTAGCAATTAGCGCTTATAAAATTAACCAAAGATCAGATTTATAAATGTGCTCCAAATGCCCCCAAAATACAGTGCAGTGTATTTTATTTAAAAAAATTAAAATTGTAACATTTTTATTTTTTAATAAAATAACTTCACTAGACGGTATTTTGGGGGTAAAGTTGGCAGGAGTGGGGTGTTAGAAAAAAAATCATATGCATATATATTTAATATTGCTGCCATTGCTGCGCTACTTACCCCCTTCACTGCCATTAGGGTCTGTGCCATCTCTGACGGCATCAGAATGAGGCTCCTATTGTATACTTTAGAAGCACGCTCTAGTGAGTGCAATGCTTCCCAGCATTTTTGTCAACTTGTAATGTCAGGTTAGGAAATATCCAGAAGTAGACCCAAATGAGCTTAATCCAGGACGTGACTCCACGATAAACTCCAAAAAACAAAGTACTCACGATATGGAGCAGGGTTAGCCTGTGCCAAAGTAATTCATGATATCAGCCAGATAGACTTCTGAATAAGGAACTGGTTTCAGGAAATGCCTTCCACAGAATCAGGAGAGCAGGGAAAGTCACTTATACTCAGACAGAAGAAGGGTAAAACAGGAAACAGTTAATAATGCAGGAGTAGGTCATTTGTTATCAGGCAGTCTGAAGGTTAACACTGTGTAGACAGTCTTTGCAGAGTATGCAACAGGTAATCAGGCAGTTTGAGGGTTAACACTGAGTAGACAGTCTTTGCAGAGTATGCAACAGGTAATCAGGCAGTTTGAGAGTTAACACTGTGTAGACAGTCTTTGCAGAGTATGCAACAGGTAATCAGGCAGTTTGAGGGTAAACACTGTGTAGTCAGAACTTGCAGAATTAACAACATGTAATCAGGTAGTTTGAAGGTTAACACTGTGTTGTCAGAACTTGCAGTGATAGCAACAGGTAAGCTGGTAGTTTGAAAGTTAACACAGATTAATCAGTACTTGTGGAGACTGGCAACAGGATATCAAGCAGTTTGAAGGTTTACACTGAATAATTGTATTTGCAGAGTTTGGAAACAGGTAAACATGCAGATTGAAGGATTCACAGAAATAACAGTATTTGAATAGTTTGCACTACACAGAGTAGTCTGAATATGCAGGGATTGCAGCAGGTAAACAGGAAGATTGAAAGTTTCACAAAATAAACAGTACTTGCATTGTTTGGAGACAGGTATTCAGGAGGTTGAAGGTTAATCCAGCATAGTAAGTCCTTGAAGATTGGCAACAGAAAAGCAGCAGATAGAGAGATTCCTCAGCGAAATCCTAACAGAAGCCTCAAAGTTAACAAACAAACGGACACTGGAGAAACAGGAAGCCAGAATAAAAAGCCTGGTTGTGACATCATCAGGAAGGGGTGGCTCAGACACCTGTCAATCAAGCACACAGAGAGGACTGCAGAGCTTCCCAGCAGCTGAGCGTGACATGTAATACCAGCGCACAAATTTCTGTCAACTTGTAATACCAGCATTAGCATGCACTGGTATTAGTCAGTGGAATGCAACTATCGCTATCACAAAAGCGATATTTATTGCTTCACTTGTAATCTGGCCCTTTATTTGTTATTTGTACCACCTCTTTGACTGTATGATGATCAAAACAGCAATGGTTCATTAAAGGGACAGGAAACCCAAGATTTTCCTTTCAAGATTTCTATAGAGCATACAATTTTAAATCAATTTCCAATTTAGTTCTATTGTCTACACTATGAGCAAGATGGACACATTGGTTAAACTTAATGTCAAGAGGCCTATCTGTAAAGTCAGGAAAGGAAAACGGCTGCACATGACAGGCACAGTAAGTTTAAAAATTAACTTTTAATGAAGCAGGTAAAAGTAAGGTACATGTAGGCAACAAATTCTAGCAATTCCTACGCGTTTCATGCCTGTACATGGCACTTAGCCATAGGAATGATCTGTAATGCACTGGCCCTCCATTTAAAAGGGCAGTGTCCAATCGATGCACCAATTAAATACAATGGTCATAGTTAAAAACACATGATAATACCTAAATCATAACATGTTAACAAGAGAAATTTATAAGGTTCACAAAGTAATTTAAGCAACAGATAAATCTATTCTGTAACCTATAATTTAGTTGCATACAAGTTATTAACAACTGTGAGCATATTGGACAATTGTATGATTTACAGAATTCACAATAATTAATTAATTAGTCAAACGATACCCCGTACAACAACTCTTAGCATAAATATGTAAGAAATGTAGAAAATATATATAACTTAACAATGTAAGTGTGGATTCAACGTGTTACTAGTAACCCGAAAATAATAATAATTTATGATTCATATAGTACATAGAATCAGAAATGATCAAATAAGCATCTTGAATACCACATAATACTTGGCTGATGGTAGAAAAGTTTGAGTAACTATGTATGTAAATCTAAGATAGTAGATGATTCAACCTGTAGTATCAACTCATTGAGAGTCCCATATTGTTGCAACTATACAGGTACTTTTACAGTATAATGATCACAAGTCCCAATTCCATGAGAATAAATGAGTGTAGGCTTACCGCACTTCAGTAGAACTCACATACTGTAAATGTAAGCTACGGCTGTTCCGTTTATCTGACCTTTCTTGTAGAATGGATCACCGGTCTCACTGCTTCGATACTAGCAGCATGTATCCCAGTTAACACCTGCATGTAGCCTCAAGCTCATGCCGTCTAAGTGGTTCAGCATTGGCTAGTATCCTACAGACAGCCAGGGCTCTCTGCTCTGCACCAAATTCAAAAGACGGTCTGAAGATATAAATTACCAAATCACGATAAAGCCAAGAGTAAGGTTCAAGTTAAAACATCCATGTTATTAGGTATTGCACATAAATATCAAAAGGGCACAGCAGACAGGTACTGCAGCTGACGCATTTCCTGCCTCAAGGGCACTTCATCAGAGCTGAAAACCAGGTATATCTACTTGCTTTAAATCACAACAGGAGGAGTTTATCCTAACCAACCATATTGCATAGCTCATAAACATTGCAATTTCAACATATTAGACTACCAACTGTTTACTTATTTACAAAATCTTAATCTTGTCAAACAGTCTTTGATACAAAGTACATAGAAAAAAGATATATACAAAAACAAATATGCATATATACATAAACACACTTAAAAATAATAAACTTTAAGATTGATTTTTTTAGTGTCTTGTTCATTATTCATTAGTCAGAAAATCTATCCATAACATCCATATATTATAAATGTGCATACATTCATCAGGTAGAATTTCTGACAAAAAAAGAAAAAGAAAAAAAAAATAAGTTGAGGAAGAAAGTAAAAGAGAGCGATAAGTCGAGGAACAGAATTGTATACTATCTTAACCTGAGCAAATAGTTAATTAATTATGGTATAAAAAGTTAAGTGTTATTAGTTTCATAATCTATGCCCAAGAGTAAGATACCACTTGATCAATATTTAACACTCAAAAAACCTTCTCATAGCAGAAAAAGAAACACAATTGATGTTATAGAGAAATCATTAAGTCCTAAGAAGGAGAGCCAAACACTTAAAAAATCAGGAGCCATTCATCTAACTTCTATCTATGAATAGCGTAACATCACTAATTTTGTTAATGCCTAGTGGTGAACCTGTCTTCAGTGTATATATCCAATAAACTTCTCTGTTACTCAATTTCATAAATCTATCTCCACCCCTGACACTGGATTTAACCTGTTCAATACCCTGGAACTTGAAGGCGTCACAATTATTCAAATGTTTAGCAAAATTTTTAGCCACTGGTGTTTTAGGGATTTCCGCTTCCAATGACAGCAGATGTTCCCTAATTATGTCCTTAAAATGTCTAGAGGTAAGCCCTACATATTGAAACTTACAAACTTGGCAGGTATTGAGATAGATAACATAAGTTGAATTACAATTTATTCTATCTCTAATTTTTGTCAGGCCCCTATATTTAGTTAATATATTTTGTGTATGAGTGTGTGTGTATGTATTTTGTGTATGCGTAACTTTAACTTATTGCTTGCATGGCCATATACTCATAATTATGTTGCATGTTTCTTTTGCAGTCTATGTAATCTACAGCAGCTACAAGAAGATGATGAACTACTGGAAATCATAGCAACACACCATCATTAACTCATTTTCAGGTCATAGCCAAAAGGCCTTAAAAGTTGAGAAGAGCTCCATGAGAGAACTAGGAAGCGTATTTGTTCATAGAATATGGCGCAGCTGGAAAAGAAAGCATGAAAATGGTCTGAAACTTTTTTCAAGGTAAGCAGGGAAACAAAACAAGGTACGAATAATAGAACTGCAGTGAAACCTCACAGAGAATATCTCAAAAACGTAACTAGCAATTTCATGGTGCAATTTCTTCTTTCTCGCTAGCATCAAATCATGTTTGATCTCATTCAGCAGCGCAACAAGTTGCTGTCACAATGCTACAAACGTTTTCATGTAAAGCTTCAAATATATTTGAAATTGCTCTGAAATCTAATTTTAAATTACCCTATTGAATATTATGAGGAATCATATGACATGAAACGACTGGAGTCTTAAGGCCTGATATTCAAATACTCGCTGCTCAGGCCAGATATTCTTCAAAGTCATATTTATTACGGAGCGGCCCTTAAAAACATTTAGAAACACACATTTTGACTTGAGACATGTTTATGGTCTTCCTACATTACAATACAAGTTATAAAAATATCCCAAAGATTTCGCATTATTTCTCTCCAAGCCAGCGGGGTATTAAATATCAGGCACTTAAAGAGACACCAAACAATATATATTTGTTACTGCAATGTATATGTCAAAACTTACATTAATCACTAAATACATTTTATAAGCATAATATTGAGGTTATTTTCTGCTTACCTTTAGTCGTAGGTGCCACCATACATTCTAATGCACATTTGCAGTAACCAAAACTACAGAATTTTGTGGAACTATATAAATAAAAAATAATAATAATGATTTTAATAACTCTCCTCCAGATACCTGCAGTGAAACCCAAATTCCAAAATAGCAGCACCCATAATTAGCAGAGGGAAGTGCACCCATGGCAGCACCCATAATTAGATGTTGTACCATCTGCCCCATTTATAAAGAGCAGAGCAAGATTGTAACTCACATTGGAAGCCACTTGCCACAAATAAACAACCAACAAATAATCCTGTTGCTTACTTCTATCAAGCACAAGCACACTTTGTTCTTTGTCAGTGAGCTGGTCTGTACAGCAGCTAATTTGCTATATCTTACACCATTGTTTGTAATAAAAAAGCCTTAAAGGGACAGTCTAGTCAAAACTAAACTTTCATGATTCAGATAGGGTATGCAATTTTAAACAACTTTCCAATTTACTTTTATCATCAAATTTGCTTTGTTCCCTTGGTGGTATTTTTAAAAAGCTAAACCTAGCTAGGCTCAAACTGATTTCTAAACAGTTGAAAACCGCCTCCTAGCTCAGAGCATTTTGAAAGTTTTTCACAGTTTGACTGTGCTAGTTCACATGTGTCATATAGATAACATTGTGCTCACTCCCGTGAAGTTATTTAGGAGTCTTCACTGATTGACTACACTGCATGTCAGTCAAAGGCACTTAGATAAGGAGGCTGTCTGCAAAGGCTTAGATACAAGGTAATCACAGAGGTAAAAAGTGTATTAATATAACTGTGTTGGTTATGCAAAAACGGGGAATGGGTAATAAAGGGATTATCTATCTTTTTAAATAAGAAACATTTTGGTGTAGACTGTCCCTTTAAGCTATTGAGCAGTCAAGGAAGAGAGTAGAGAAGCACCCAGGGGTGTAAAAGGCAATGGGTAACTGTTCACACATGGGGCTCCATTTATTAAGCAGCGGATACTGCTTTGGAGCCCCATCATATCAGTTCCACCTGAAACGGAAGTTAAGAAGCAGCGGTCGTAAGACCACTGCCCCTTAACTTCTCCGCCGCCTTTTAGGTGGTGGACTGAAATCATCCCGATCTGATGCGATCGGAATGACTGACTGCCTCTGCTAGCGGCCAATTGGCCGCCAGTGAGCAGGGGGCAGCATTTCACCAGAAATGCTTGTGCATTGTTAAATGCTGACAACGTATACTGTCTACATTTAGCGACGTCAAGCGGACATGATTCGCTGTATCATGTCCACTCGCTTATTCATAAGTTTACCCCATGAAATGAAGGCACTGCAATGTAACATAAGATTAATAGGATTTTATTTTATAAAAATCAAAGTAAAGATTAGAACAATAATAATATGCAGATTTTTTTTTTTTTATGATCATACTATTACTGAAGTATTGACTAAATAAATAAAATGTTTTAGTGAACATAAAGCAATGGGCTCCATCATGTTCCTTCTCTACTGAGGCCAAATAAGGACAGTTATAAATGGGTAACTATAGTGTGCAAGCAATTGTATTGTTAAAGTGCATCAAAAATCCTAACAAAATTGTTAACCAAATGTCATATTTTATCAGAGATGTAAAATTTGTATGTAAATTACACAGGAACAAACTATAAAATATGTCTATCATAAATCGTATTTTAAGTACTCAGTGACAAAAACACATTGAAATTTGTACTTATAAGTACAATATACAAAGCGTAATTGTTTTTTCATCGTAAAATGTGCTGAACATGGGCATTCCATGGGCGTCTATAAAATTGTCAAAAAATCCAAGCGTAATTATTGAAACATTTCTGCCCTACAGATCTCACAAGTTTTTTTTTGCAACTTAAAAGATGGCAAACTTTTATCGAAATATTTAAAACACTAATAGCTCTAAATACGAAAAATAACAGCACTTTAAAGGTAAAGTGCGCTGAAAACTGCCTATTTTAATTTATATTCAGCGTAATATTAAAGTTTAAACATAAGCACGGTTCTCCTTATGAGCTTCGTCCTTTATTGCAAACTTTAACATAGCAGAGAGCTCTCATTATTTCTATGGGATACAGCTCACCACTCACAGGGACAGCCTTTTTTTTATATAATTGCCCCATAACTATTTTAGTACATTTCTCTTCCACTCTCCACTAGAATTTTGATTTCCTCTGCTGCGTCTTGTTTACCTATCTTTTCTTTAGCCCGTACTGTAGTACTGGAATTTTCAGTGTACGTGTATCAAGCAAAAGAACAGCTGTTTCCAAGGATAACATAAATTTAAACCAGTTATTTGTAAACAATTGAATACACTCCAGCAGTTAAAATGGATCACTGGTAACACATTAACCCCTTAAGGACCAGTGCCGTACCTTGGGCGCTGGTCGTTAAGCACTTAAGGACCAGCACCGTACCCTGTATGGCACTGCTGTCCTGGGTCTCTTTCTGCTGCAATCTCGCTTAGTCGCTTACAATGGCAAGATCACACTATTTCTGCATGCCCCACAAATGGGGCAGTGCAGAAATAGACGTGCAGAGAGACCAATGCAGAGAAAGACACTCTGTGTCCCTCTCTGCACCTGTTAGCGATGGTGCTGATCATTGGTGGTGTGGGAGGGTTAGAAGGGAGACTGGTGGGCAGCCCATTGTTTGAGGGGGAGGGGCGGAAACAGGTGGGTCCGCTACACTGCAGAAAAAAATCTATGCTGAGAGTGGGAGAGAGAATTTTGAAGATTGTGAGTTTGGATTGTGTATTATTTTAGAATCTTTTTCACGAATTATATTGTGATTTTTTTGATTATATCACATATTCTGCACATATTAGATCGTATACTTCTTTCTTCTACTTGATTGTAACATTAATTACCGGATATTCGTGACCATCTGTTATTGGGTATCTGTTACCCCAAATCTTACTCAAGTTCTTAACATTTCCAGTTTTATTTTTCACCATTAGTTCAATGCTCCTTCAGCATCACATAGTTGACTGATAGTAGTCCAAACCTGGACTTTTAGCTATAAGCTCAGTTTTTTATACTGTATGAAAGACAGAATCTTGAGATTTCAAAAATTCTTAACTGTATTTCTATTGTATTTTTATTGTATTTTATATTGTATTGTGATGGAATATATGTGATGGGTTTGATTGTAAATAACCCATATTGATTAAAAGGAATTTTAACGAATATTTGTTGCACTTAGATTCCTAAGTTTATTTTCTTGGGAACTATTTGATCTTGATTAGCCCTGTGTTATACCCCTGTGGCGCTCCTATATATACCAAACTGGTCCTAGAGTGGAGAAGGGGAATTGCGGGTAGGGGAAAAGATCGCTTGAAGGGGGAAGTGGGGTAAATGAAAGGGGCAGCTACACAGCAGAATTAAATAGCTGGGAAGGTTAGGGGCTTATCCTACACTGAAAATATTAATTAAAAATTAATTTAAAAAATAAAAAAGGACTAAAACTTCACATTGACAGACAGTCAATACCTAAGATGATGGTGATAAGTGAGGGGCGAGGGAAGTAAGAAAGCTGTTTTGGAAAGGTCAGGTAGGGATGGGGGGAGGGATCAGGTGGGAGGGTAATCTCTACACTACAGCTAAACTTAACCCTACAAGCTACCTGATTAATTCCTTAACTGCCTGGAATTTAAAATGTGTGGTGAGCAGCTGCAATTAGCGGCCTTCTAATTACCAAAAAGCAATGGCAAAGCCATGCCTGTCTGCTATTTCTGAACAAAGGGGATCCCAGAGAAGCTTTTACATCCATTTGTGTTATGACTGCACAAGTGATATGATAATAATTTCAGTGAGAACCCCAAAGTCTGTGAAAAGGTTAACAATGTTTTTAATATGATCACATTTTGCAGTGAAATGGTGACATGAAATATACCCAAATGGGCCTAGATCAATACCTTGGGTTGTGTACTAAAACAAAATATATATTTTTGATAGGTAAATAAGAAGAAAAAAAGGCTCTATTTCTTTTTAAATGGAGTGATGGTAAAAATGCTAAAAATTCTCTGGTCTTTTGGGCAAGTTTTAGACTGAAATGCCTGGTCCTTAAGGGGTTAAAGGGGAGAAAAGTACCCTGTCCCATTTAGGGATATTTGTTGTGCTATTTAGTGCTACTGCTCAAGTGTAAACTTCTCTAGGAGTCACAACACACAGAAGACCTGGCACTCGCCAGCAGATACTCAGTAATGTTTAAAAGCAAAACTGTGGAAAGTCAGTTACATTTGGTGCCAAACGATCAAGCCCAGGACCATGTCAAGGTCAACAGTCTGGGTGACAGGCCCGCAGGGAAGCATTACAAACATTATAATCACAACACACAGAAAACCTGGCACTCGCCAGGAGATACTCAGTAATGTTTAAAAGCAAAACTGGGGGAAGTCAGTTACATTTTGGCGCCAAATTATCAAGCCCAGGACCACGTCAAGGTCACCCCCTTCCTGGGACCCTAAACCAGCACACACAAAATGCATACTTTCAAACAAACCAACTGGGAACCTCCCAGGGTGACACAGGCTTTTGTAACCTCACCTATTTCAATACAATACAAAGGAATGGACCGCACTCACAGACTGGACTGGGTACACATCCTAAGCCACTGTTTACTCCACTCTTAACGCCTGTCACCCAGACTGTTCAGGGTTAACTGCCTGAGTTGCTGGGAACTATGCAGCTGTCTGTCAGTGTTCAGGACTGTGGAATTAACAGTGACTTAGGATGTGTACCAAGTCCAGTCTGTGACTGCGGTCCATATCTTTGTTTTGTATTTACATAGGGGAGGTTACAAAAGCCTGAGTCACCCTGGGGGGTTCCTAGTTGGTTTGTTTGAAACTTCTCTAGTAGTAACATTTTTGCATGCGTGGGTTAGCGTGAATATTTACAAGTTGAAAGTAAAACTTCATGACCTTGGATATTGTGACTGCACTAACGTTTTCTTCCCAAATAGACTTCAATACAGAGTGCAGAAGAGAAAAACTTAACATTTATTGCTTGCATGCTAACCTGACAGGGGGTTATTAATATTTCACATTCCAATGTTCTTCACGTACTGGGAATAAATAATTTTATTTTAAATAAATATTTTTATTAATATTTATATTCATAATTTTAGCACTGTTGTTTACTAACTTTGCTCGAGTTAAATCGCTAGCAATTTTATTTTTCAGAAAGGAAAAGTATTTTTTCCTGCTCGAGTGAAAGGCTAGGGTGTGCTAGCATTTGGATGTTGGATAAATTGGGTGCAATAAATCCCTCACATACTTCTGTGGAGGCATGCTGAAAAACTCATGTCAGCTATTGCTTGAGCCTCAAGCCGAAGATGATTTAAACCAAGTAGTGGAGTTACCCAATTAGATATAATCTATGGTGTTGTATCAAAATGTATGTTTAAAACAATGCACACATACATACATACACACATGTATACTCACTAACATACTAGGGATAGGCGACTGTGTTTATATTCAAATTCAAATGTTAGAATGAATGTTATTGTAGAAATTTGATTTACATAATCGAATGTTGATAAGAACGAATATTCTTAAAAATTCTATTATCAAATTTTATTTACAGTTTTCGAATAACAGTTTTGATTCCAAATGGCACTTTTGAATTTGAATATTACATTTATATAACACAGTTGTAGACTAGAAATACTATTTCGAATTTGAATGTTACATTCGAATTTAAATGTCACATTCAAATGCGAATATTAAATTTATAAAACACAGTTGTAGACTACAAATACTATTTCGAACGATTTAAATACATAGCTAAACATTCTATTATTCAAACGAATATTTTTGACTATTATTGAAAAATTCAAAAATTTTAATTCGAAAATAGAATGTTAGAATAAACTTTAAAGATGTATATGTATTTATCTCAAAGTTAAAGCCCTTTGCCTGCCTTTTTTTCCTAACACCTGAAATCTCATATCTTTAAGCCCTTAAATCTTTTTGTGCAATATTTTTTTGGAATAATTTTTATTAGACAGTGTTATTATTAATGTAACTGTACTTTGCAATGTATTTTTGATGTTTTGTGCAACTTTTAAATTTTGCGAAACAGTTAACCACAGCTCTGAGATCGTGGTAGAGATTCTAGCATAAATCGTGATTGCGCTCACACGATTGCGCTCAACTTGTAACATGAGCAATTTAACCTGCATACAAAGATTGAGAATAACCTTGCACAAACATTTGTGCGGCTCTTGTAATCTAGCCCATCCTATATAATAAAAGGCCAGATATGTTTGTCAGATGCAGTCATGCGCAGTAGAGACCGCAAGGACAAACCTGGCCTTAACATTCAAATCATCAGTGTCAGCATTTGTAGAGCATTTCTACCTCGAGGGCAGTGGCACGTGTGGGGTCTGGGTGTGAGGATCAGTGGAGCATGTGAGTTGAATGAGAAAGGCTGTGATGGGGTGTGGCCGGGCAGAAGTGCCGGGATGGGGGCGTGGTTGTGTGGACCGTGGTAGGGGCCTGACCAAGTGGGCATGGTCATGAGAGAGAGAGACCAAAAGAGAGGGGGGAGAGAGAGAGCAAAAGAGGGGGAGAGAGAGCAAAAGAGAGTGGGGAGACAGAGCAAAAGAGGGGGAGAGAGAATAAAAGAGGGGGGAGATAGAGAAAAAGAGAGGGGAGAGAGAGCAAAAGAGAGGGGGGGGAGAGCAAAAGAAAGGGGGAGAGAGAGCAAAAGAGAAGGGGAGAGAGAGCAAAGAGGGGGGAGAGATAGTTAAAGAGAGGGGGGGAGAGAGCAAAAGAGAGGGGGAGAGAAAGCAAATCACAGGAAGAGAGAGAGCAAAAGAGAGGGGATAGAGAGAGAGCAAAAGAGAGGGGGGAGAGAAAGCAAAAGAGAGGGGGAGAGAGAGCACAAGAAAGAGGAAAGGAGAGAGAGCAAAAGAGAGTGGGGAGACAGAGAGGGCAAAAGATTGGGAGAATGAGAGAGAGAGCAAAAGAGAGGGGGAGAGAGAGCAAAAGAGAGGAGGGAGAGCAATAAAGAGGGGGGAGAGAGAGAGCAAAAGAGAGAGGGGAGAGAGAGCAAAATAGAGGGGGGGAGAGTGAGCAAAAGAAAGGGAGGAGAGAGAGCGCAAAAGAGAGGGGGGAGAGAGAGAGCAATAGAGAGGGGGGAGAGAGAGCAAACGAGAGGGGTGGAAGAGTGGGGGAGAGAGAAAGGAAAAGAGAGGGGGAGAGAAAGAGAGCAAAAGAGAGGGGGAGAGAGAGAGCAAAAGAGAGGGAGAGAGAGAGCAAAAGAGGGGGGGAGAGAGAGAGCAAAAGAGAGGGAGGAGAGAGAGTGAGCAAAAGAAAGGGTGGAGAGAGATAAAAAGAGAGGGGGCAGATAGCAAAAGAGAGGGGAGAGGGGGCGGAGCAAGCCTTGAGACCGAGTGGTCGCATATTGCCACAGCTCCACAAAATATGCCTGATATTTCATAAATTCGACCACTCGGTTGCTCTCAAAATGATACTAACTTGAGGCTAAACTCTAGTGGATTCATTTGGGCGATCTGGTTTCCAAAAAGATCGTAGAGAAGCCGACTTTTGCCCAGTTTGATCTGAGGACTCATTGCGGAAGCCATTGAGGAACGGCCATTTTCCTAGCTGTGTGGTGCATTTCTAATCTTCAACGTTTGAGCCCTGCATACTACATCTACCCAGATTGCTGCTTGAGGACAGAGAGCTCACTCCTATATACATACGGGACTATTTACCTTAAATAGTGGTACCTGTCGCCATGGAGGCAGCTTGCCAGACTGTTGAGACACTGCTGCGGGACTTTGTGACGGAGTGTTCCACTCTGGTGGCGAGCTGTTTTGGCTCCTGGCCTTCCCCCAGCGGGGACGGAGTGACCCTGACAGCGGAATCGGTTGTGGTTGCTATTGACCGAGAGGCAGAGCAACAGTGGAGATCTTCGGCATCTGGTCCTTTACCCTTTGGCACGCAGCTTGATATGGAGCAAGAGGCTGAGATGATAGGCCAACACACGGGGTCTGGAGAATATCTACCTGATAAAGTTGCAGACCGGATGAAAGTACAGGACGAGTCATGGGAAGATCTAACTTACGGACATAACAAGACCGGGTCGGCTTGGTTGACATGGATGCTGGAGACAGCGTTTGGTGGAAACGCAGGGACTCCCCTTGACGAGAGATCCAGCTTTGTTCTTGGGCTTGCTAAATGTGATGTTTTCTGTGGCCACAACCTAGAAGACACATTGAATCTCCTGTTCAATCCGGCAAAGACACTATTTGGGAGAAAGTACCCTATAAACATCCACAGATCTGCATGCATACAGTTAGTTGGAGTGGGGTGAGCTTTCAGGGTAATAACAGAGACAGCTGCGATTACAAATCGGACAAGCTGCAGCTACACTGACTTATATTTGTTATAGATAACAGGTGCATTAGTTCTGTTGTGTTTTTTCACCATGTTTATTTGATTTAACAGTGTTTTAGGGATGTTGTACCTTCGCTGTTTTGGCTTAATTACTAACGGTTGCCTGAGATCAATGCAGGATTTATACCCACTAATTATCCTAGAGGTACTTTAACATGTTTAAGCCATAACATTCTAAGTCCTTGATACCTGCTTAGACAATGAATACCTCAGTATATAGAGTTTCATATAACATATTCAGCTAATGTTTTATTTGTATTTATTGTTAAGGAAAGACTCTTTGTTGACAACAATGTTTAATCATTCTGGGTATAATGCTTGGGTTTACTAGTGTGATAGGCTGATATCTGTGAAACCCCACATGACTGTATGTTATTCTGTACTGATCCTTGCCCAAATTTGTAACTTTTAGGCATGGGTGATATTTTATATTATTTTTAGCTACTGACATGCTAATATTCGTTAAGGCAGGAGGTATTAAAGAAAACATGGTTCTTCCTCTATTTTTCCCTGCTCACAATTCCGCTGTCTGCGGCCGAGACAGTGGAGTATAAAACCTTAAGCTACTTATAACCCCTATAAAGCAAGAGTTAGGAATGTGGGTAAGATTAGATTTGCCAGCCTAGATCCCTAGCTGGGGACAAATATTCCTTTAGAATTCCCGCATTGTTTGAGCGGTAGTCAATAAAGATTCCCTGGATATAATATAAGAGGTGATTTACACTTAGGTTTGGGATATTGGATGTTTGCCTGATGCTCTCCCTCATATATTCACACTGCGAGCTCGCCCAACCTACCTGGTATTAGGCTATAAACTCATGTGTAAAGCAGATTAGCTGATACTTGATACTCCCAAGCATTGCCACATCCCAGATAAGGCCAGATTACATAATAGACAGTTTGCAATAGTTATTGCTATGTTATACTGCTTTGGACTACTTGCTATGTACTATAGGAGTTTAGTAGGATACGAGGAGAGGTAGTTTAATATTGCTCTATGGGTCTATAGGTTTCAACTTATTTTCCTAGAATACTAGTTGATACCCTTTATGGCGCTAGCGAATACCCATAAAGCTCCTAGATCATTTTAGGACTATTACCATATGTTTTTACTTAGCATAGGTACTACAATATTTTTTGTTTGAGTAGTGATATAACTTATACTTAGCTCAATGCTAAATCCGACTAAATATGTGTACTGTATGGAAAACACTACTGTTTCAGTAACTTGAGAGTGGTTGTTTCTTTTTTCAATATTAATTATATCTGTAACTTTACCATTATTTTGACATAGCCCAACCTGGTTCTAATTAGATTGGGTATTCTTGTTGTGGCCATCAGTAGCCCCCCCCCCCCCCCACTCACATAGCCTACTGGTTAGGCTTAGGGACACAGATCCCATATGACACCCCTATTTTAATTTCAACGCATTTATCACTAGTATGTAACTGATATATCTTTATATACTTTAAAATGAGGTGTTGCTTTCATAGGCTTTATTACTAAATTTCTTTTGCAATTAGACTGAAAATGTGATTGTGTTTTTCTTTTTTGTTTATATATTTGGCTGTTGATAGATGATTCCATACGCATGAGAGATATGTCTACTTAAGTGAGCATAAACTGTTTTATTTCTGTTTTGCAACATATTTTATGTATATTTCTCAAATGTTATAGATTGTTTGTATGCCTTATATTCAAACCTCAATAAAAATATTAAAAAAAAAAAAAAAAAAAAAAGAGAGGGGAGAGAGCAAAAGAGAGGGGTTAGAGAGAGAGAGCAAAAGAGAGGGGAGAGAGAGAGAGAGAGCAAAAGAGAGGGGGGAGAGAGAGAGCACAAAAGAGAGGGGAAGAGAGAGAGAGCAAAATAGGGGGGAGAGAGAGAGCAAAAGAGAGGGGGGAGGGAGAGAGAGCAAGAGAGGGAAAAGAGAGAGCAAAAGAGAGGGGGAGAGAGAGAGAGCAAAAGAGAGGGGGAGAGAGGGGAGGAGAGAGAGAGGAGGGAGGAGAGAGAGAGCAAAAGAGAGGAGGGGAGAGAGAGAGCAAAAGAGAGGGGGGGAGAGAGAGCGTGGGGTGGGACCGCTGTACTGCAAAAAAGTCTCGTGTACACAGACTTTAGAACTAGTAATCATTATATAAAGCTAGAAAATGAACAAAAGAGAAACAATAAAAAAATGTACCGGAAGAGGCAAATCCCCTGGAAAATGCAGCTTTAGAAGCAATATCAAATGGGGATTCAAAAGAGATTTGAGTACTTTGTTGCACTAAAAAATAGCAAAAAGTAGAGTTATGGATTTTACATTCTGGCCATGGAGCTTGATTCTGATTGGTTATTATTGTGCAATTTTAAGTACCACTGTTTATATTTGCTGTTAAGAAAAGAAAGTTGCTGTTTTATGAAACCTCCATTCTTGCAGTAAAATTTAAAGTCCTTAGACATTGTAACTAACTAAATGAAAATTCTGACATTTAATATTGATTAAATTTAAAAGGACATAGAGAAATGGCATGGTACGGGAAAATACAGATAAACTGAATTATGATAAACATATTGGTTTTTATACAATTTATATAATTTTGCAATTTCAAAACAAACTTCATTACTGTTGAAACATCTGGCGAATTGCCCATGAGCTACTGGAAGAACATAATATTTGCTCTTCGTGATGAACTGGAGTTGTCCTTGCTGCCAGAAGTAATAAATACATTACTATATATTAA
>NC_069506.1:207817998-207840498 GCF_027579735.1 Bombina bombina
CCCTCTGTGTATGTGTTTCTGTCTACCTTTTATTTATTTAATTAATGAATTGGTAGTGCCATCTGATGTTGTGGTTTTATTTAAAGGGGTGGGGTCAAGCGCCCCACCATCTTTAAATTTCACCAGGCGCCACTGGATCAAGACATTTTTATATTTACTGAATAATGAAAGAATCTATAAGTATAATTTGCAGCATTAAAGTAAAAAGTATGTTTTAAACATATATTTTAATGGGCATGGATTTCTAGATCTCATAATCAGAGCTAGCATTTTGTTATCTGGCAAGTGTTTCTGTTACAATCCTTTAGACTAAAATCAGATGTTTACTAAGTTGACCAGTTTTCCAAGACACCATTTAAAGGGACATGAAACCCATATGTTTTCTTTCATGATTTAGAAAGAACATGCAATTTAAATAACTTTCCAATTTACATCTAATATCTAATTGTCTTCATTCTTTTGATATCCTTTGTTGAAAATCATATCTAAATATGCTCAGTAGCTGCTGATTGGTGGCTGCACATAGATACCTCATGTGATTGGCTCACCCATGTGCATTGCTATTTCTTCAACAAAGGATATCTAAAGAATGAAGGCATATCCAAGCCACTGCCTCACCAGCCTCTGACGTCACTGCACGTCACTGAATTTGGGTACTTAACTCCTTCCTCAGACAAGCAGATCAAGATTTGTATGTAAAACTAGAATCAAATGTCAACCACATATGAATACATTAAACCTCTTTTTACATTGGAATAATAGCTGCAAGTGCCCCCTATATCAAGTTATTCAAATAATCCTAATGTTGTGCCTCATTCTTACTGACTGCAAATGCATACATTTAATGCTTTCTAAACTATCATATTTTTATTTATTTTTTAGCAAAAATTTCACTTTTTGTCGTCTCAGGACATAATCCTTGATTAGCCTTTGACTATATGTTCTTCATATGTCCTATGTTGTGATCAAGCAATCATTTTGTAGAATGTTGCAAGGACAGGATCTAAATCCTGCAAGATGCACTACTGCCACTCAATTTTATTCAGCAAGTGGGAAATAAATAAATGTTGTTTTCTAAATTAACTTTTTATGGGAAATTAAACTTAGAATTTAATTACCCTTTAAACCATGTATTACATATTGTTAATATTTGTTTGATAGTCAACAGTATTATATTTTGAATTTTGATTTTGATTTTTAGGGAATGTGTCGCCCATCAATGGTTTAGCTCCTAGCTTAAAAGGATTTATATAGTTATGAGCAATAGTAGTCAATATCTGAAGCCAATTAGAACGTAAGTTTCATTGATATTTTGAAAACTTGATCACTAATTGAGGGTAATGGGTTATAAGCAAAATTGTCATTGGTGAATAAAGTATAAGATAGTAGTTTAAAATAAATTTACATATTTGGTTGTAGGATTTTATTTTTTATCCCTCATTTTACTGTGTTTAAAAGAACACAAGAATTTGTCTTTCATGAAGCAGATAGAGCATGCAATTTTAAAAAAAACTAATTAAAAAATAGTAATTGTATTCTTCTTTTTTTGTTATCTTTATAGGTTAATACAAATACAGCCCTGAGTAGAAGACATTTTTCTGCAGGACATCCAGACACTAACCTGTGGGACAGAAGGACTGAACGACTGAAACTGGTCTTTGAATGGAGAGAGTAAATAAAGTGCTCCCCAGCTTTCTCTAATATAGGTTAATATTCTGTTAAACACAACGTTTTGTGGCAAAAATTAGACCAAATAACTGCAATGAAATATAACATCAAATGGTGCTAAAAAAAGCCCTTTAAAGTTGTTTACCTACAAAAATAAAACTATGGGCTCTATGTACTAACAGGAGGGCGGACAGCTTCTCTACTCGCGAAGCTGTCCGCCCGCCTTCATTACACACGGGCAGCGGATCTGTTGATCCACTGGCCTGTATGTATCATTACACACTCGTTGCAGTGTGTAATGCCCGCCTCTTCATTCGTGCGACCAATCGCGCGACTGAAGGGGCTGTCAATTACCAAGAGCGAGCAAGCTCTCTGTGATTTTCCCTCGCCACCTCAGAGGTGGCGTAGGGTGTAAGAAGCAGCTTCTTACATTGCGGGAAGCAGGCTCGCATATGCAAACCTGCCCTGTAATGACTCCGGAGCAGCTTTCGCTGCGTCATACATGGAGCCCTATGTAAAATTATCACTTCCCTAAGTTAAAGGTACAGTCAACACCAGATTTTTATAGATAATCCCTTTATTACCCATTCCCCGGTTTTGCAGAACCAACACAGTTATAATAATACACTTTTTACCTCAGTTCTTTTGACAGACTTGCATTTTAGCCAATCAGTGCTTACCCCTAGGTAACTTCACATGTGTGAGCTTAATGTTATCTATATGACACACATAAGCTAACACCCTCTAGTTGTGAAAAACTGTCAAAATGCATCCAGATAAGAAGCGGCCTTCAAGGTCTAAGAAATTAGCATATGAACCTTCTAGGTTTAGCTTTCAACTAAGAATATCAAGAGAACAAAGCAAAATTTGTGATAAAAGTAAACTGGAAAGTTTTTTAAAATGACATGCCCTGTCTGAATCATGAAAGTTTATTTTGAACTTGACTGTCCCTTTAAAGGCATTAGATTCTAGAAAAAGGATGAGCACATTGCATTACAGAATCCATAGCCTCTACGCTAGTGCTGCAGGAGCACACCCCTATTATAATACATGATGGTGAACATTACAGCATTTGAATGGCTGCTATACGATAAGAAAGCGTTATACTTAAAGACATCCAGTGATGGTTGTGAATCAGCACTGAAACTAAAGCTAAAAAAGCGGATTTTTAGTAACAAGTGAAAAGAAAACAAGTTTTTAAGTCTAATTGTATTAAAATATGCACTAATATTTTTAACCTTTTCTGTCTCTTACATTTTTATTAAAAACTGGAACATTTTAAATATCCATAAAAATCTGTAATAGCAAAATGCTGGGAAGAGGTGTTTCTTGACTCCTACTCACTTCTGGTAAATTATTGCAGACATCCCATTACCATTTGCTACAGCCCTATTAAGTTATAACCTTGGCATATAGAGCTAGACTTTTAATTAGAAATGGCTTAGGAAGAGTATCATATATTGTTCTTCAAAGAATCACACAGTGATACTGAGAGCTTTTACGAGTTGAGTATCACAATTTTTATTGAAATCTGAAAAATGACGTTCAGATGCTTTATGATTAGTGCTATTTCTTTAGTCATTGAAATGAGTTTTATTAGGTATTAAATTTTGATACAAGGCAGGCATATGAGCAAAAGAAATACAGACAAGTAGAAAATCTCACTGTAAAAAAATATCTGTAGAATTTTGTTCAAACGTTTATATGCCAACTCTTCTGATCATTCAACCCTCAAAGAGTAAGAAGTTAGAAGGATATCATTCTATTTTATTATTTTATTTAGGCAATGCTAGTTCACTCTTCTTAAAAGAACAGTCTAGTCAAAATTAAACCTTTATGATTCAGATAGGCCATGCAATTTTAAACAAATTTCCAATATACTTTTATCATCAAATATGCTTTGTTTTCTTGGTATTCTTTGTTGAAAGCTAAACCTAGGTAGGATCTTACGTTAATTTCTAAGCCCTTAAAGGCTGCATCTTATTTCAGTGCATTTTGACAGTTTTTCACAGCTAGACAGTGCTAGTTTATGTGTGTCATATAGATAACATTGTGCTCACTCCCATTGAATTATTTAAGAGTCAGCTCTGAATGGCTACAATGCCAGTCTGTCAAAAGAACTGAGATAGGGGGCAGGCTGCAGAGGCTTAGATACAAGATAATCCTAGAGGTAAAAAGTATATTAATATAACTGTGTTGGTTATGCAAAACTAGGGAATAGATAATAAAGGGATTATCTATCTGTTTAAACAATAAACATTCTGGAGCAGACTGTCCCTTTAACAGCCTAAAATTTATAATCATGTGCTGGTCCTCAAAAATCACAATATAAACCTCTGACACACTATTTTATTATGGCAAATGTATACAGTGCAAATAATGTTTCATGAATAATCAGTTGGCTTCTTCATCAGAGTGATAGTTACTCTCACCTAGATTACGAGTTTTGCGTTGTGGCTTTTAACGCTGAAAAAATGGCAATTTCAGCGTAAAACCAGTAACGCTGCTATTGGGAGTCGTGTCGGTATAGCTATACCGCAAGCATTTTAGCCCGTAACACAACGTCAACAGCGCACTCAAAAAATGTTTTTGCGTTGGATTTCCATAGTGCCGGTACTACAGGTTGTGCGGTAAGGCTAAAATGCTTGCATTACAGCCTATATTGACACGATCCATACCGCCATCTGAGACCAGTAGATATGAGTTTTGCGCCACAAAAATGTTTCACAAAACTCATAACTAAAGTGTTACAAAGTACACTAACACCCATAAACTACCTATTAACCCCTAAACCACCACCCCCGCATCGCAAACACTATATTAAACCAATTAACCCATAATCTGCCGCCCACCCACATTGCAACTACTCCCGTACATCGCCGCCACTAGATAAAGTTATTAACCCCTAAACCTCCGGCCTCCCACCTCTCCGCCACTAAATAAACCTCTTAACCCCTAAACCGCCGCCCCCCACGTCGCAAAGCACTAAATTAAACTATTAACCCCTAAACCTAACATCCCTCTAAATTAAATTACAATATAACTCTATTTAAATAAATAAAAACTTACCTGTGAAATAAATTTAAACCTAACATTAAGCTATAAATTAACCTAACAATTTAATAAAATAAAAAATACTACCAATTAAAATATCTAAAATACAAATTTTAAAAAAACTAACAGTAAGAAAAAAAATAAAAAATCTAAATTACAACTAAAAAAAACCAAATCCCACGAAAAAAATAAAAAAATGTAAGTTTACCAAAATTTATAACACTAAAATCACGAAAATTAAAAACACTAAGATTACAAAAAATAAATGAAATTATCAAAAATAAAAACAATTACACCTAATCTAATAGACCTATAAAAATAACCCCCCGACACAAAAAACTCCCCCTAGCCTACAATAAACTACCAATAACCCTTAAAAGGGCCTTTTTTTAGGGTATTGCTCTAAAGAAACCAGCTCTTTTTCCTGTAAAAAAACAAAATAAAAAACATAACCCTAAAAACTAAGCTACTCATTGCCCCTAAATTGCCCCTAAACCTAAGCTACCCATTGCATCCAAGCATTTAAATCTGTTAAGCTAACCCCAAACTAAAGTTTTGTAAATTTGAGAACTTCTACATTTGAATTATAGAACAATTGATCCCCTTGATATTTATTCTACAATTTAAATATTTCCAAACAAATTTTAACATTCAAATATCAGATTTAGTACTTGAACATTAATTCAGATGTTATTTTAAGAAACTTTCTAATTTACTCATATTATCAAATTTTCTTCATTCTTTTGGTATCTTTATTTGAAGAACAGGAATGTATGCTTAGGAGCCAGACCATTTTTGGCTCAGCCCCTGGGTAGCACTTGCTGATTTGTGGCTAAATGTAGCCACCAATCAGCAAGTGCTACCCATGTTTTCTTACATGAATTCTGTGATAAGCTTTTCAACTAGAATAAAATAGACTTATCACATATATAGATGTATTTTAACAGGCATATTAATGTACACTATAAAATATTTTGTTAAACGCTATATATATATATATATATATATATATATATATATATATATATATATATATATATATATATATATTTAGATAGTTATATGCCATAATAAGATTGGTGACTCAGTACTGATTTTCTAACTAGACATTTAAAGGCTATTCTCCTTGCTATTTCTGTATCATGTAAATTAATGATCACCAATAACCAACTAAAAATAAATCAAGAACATAGACATATCGAGGAGAAAAACAAATGAATATTGTCTCTCTAATGCTCAGCCAATAACCATTATGTTTCTTTTACATAATGCAAGATTGTTAGCCAAATATACGCCTAGATTATGAGTTTTGCATAACAGGGGTGCGGTGCTAACGAGCAGTTTATGCTCACCGCTCACTTACAGACAGCGCTGGTATTACGGGTTTTTACAAATCCGGCGTTAACCGCAAAAAAGTGAGCGTAGAGCAAAATTTAGCTCCACATCTCACTATCATCTCAATACCAGCGCTGCTTACATTAGCGTTGAGCTGGTAAAACGTGCTTGTACACGATTTCCCCATAAGAATCAACAGGGAGAGCCGGCTGAAAAAAAACCTAACACCTGCAAAAAAGCAGCGTAAAACTCCTTAATGCAGCCCCATTGATTCCTATGGGGAAAATACATTTATATCTACACCTAACACCCTAACATAAACCCCGAGTCTAAACACCCCTAATATTACACTTATTAACCCCTAATCTGCCGCCCCCGACATCGCTGACACCTACATTATATTATTAACCCCTAATCTGCCGCTCCAGACACTGCCGCCACCTACATTATACTTATGAACCCCTAATCTGCTGCCCCCAACATCGCCTACACCTACATTATATTTATTAACCCCTAATCTGCTGCCCCCAATGTCGCTGCAACCTAACTACATTTATTAACCCCTAATCTGACGCCCCCAATGTCGCCACCCCTATAATAAACATATTAACCCCTAAACCTAAGTCTAACCCTAACCCCCCCAATATAATTTAAATAAATCTAAATAAAATTACTACAATTAACTAAATAATTCCTATTTAAAACTAAATACTTACCTATAAAATAAACCCTAAGCTAGCTACAATATAACTAATAGTTACATTGTAGCTATCTTAGGGTTTATTTTTATTTTACAGGTAATTTTGTATTTATTTTAACTAGGAACAATATTTATTAAATAGTTATTAACTATTTAATAACTACCTAGTTAAAATAAAGACAAATTTACCTGTAAAATAAAACCTAACCTAAGTTAAAATTACACTTAACACTACACTACAATTAAATTAATTACCTAAATTAAATACAATTAATTACAATTAAATAAAATTATCTAAAGTACAAAAAAAAACCCCACTAAATTACAGAAAATAATAAACAAGATTTTTAAACTAATTACACCTAATCTAATCCCCCTAACAAAATAAAAAAGCCCTCCAAAATAAAAAAAAGCCCTACCCTACACTAAATTACAAATAGCCCTTAAAAGGGCCTTTTGCGGGGCATTGCCCCAAAGTAATCAGCTCTTTTACCTGTAAAAAAAAAGTACAAATCCCCCCCAACATTAAAACCCACCACCCACACAACTAACCCTACTCTAAAACCCACCCAATCCCCCCTTAAAAAAACCTAACACTAACCCCCTGAAGATCACCTTACCGGGAGACGTCTTCACCCAACCGGGCCGAAGTCCTCAACGAAGCCGGGAGAAGTCTTCATCCAAGCCGGGCGAAGTGGTCCTCCAGACGGGCAGAAGTCTTCATCCAGACGGCATCTTCTATCTTCATCCATCCGGCGCGGAACGGGTCCAACTTCAAGACATCCGACGCGGAGCATCCTCTTCTTCCGACGGCTAAACACAGAATGAAGGTTCCTTTAAATGATGTTCCTTTAAATGATGTTATATTGTAGCTAGCTTAGGGTTTATTTTATAGGTAAGTATTTAGTTTTAAATAGGAATTATTTAGTTAATTGTAGTAATTTTAATTAGATTTATTTAAATTATATTTAAGTTAGGTGGGGTTAGGGTTAGACTTAGATTTAGGGGTTAATAACTTTATTATAGTGGCGGCGACGTTGGGGGCGGCAGATTAGGGGATAATAAATGTAGGTAGGTGGCGGCGATGTTAGGGCTGGCAGATTAGGGGTTAATAATATTTAACTAGTGTCTGTGATGCGGGAGTGCGGCGGTTTAGGGGTTAATATGTAGTTTTATTATAGTGGCGGCGATGTCCGGTTCGGCAGATTAGGGGTTAAAATATTTATTTTAGTGTTTGCGATGCGGGAGGGCCTCGGTTTAAGGGTTAATAGGTAGTTTATGGGTGTTGGTATACTTTTTAGCACTTTAGTTAAGAGTTTTATGCTATGGCGTTGTAGTGCAAAATTTTTAACTACTGACTTTAAAATGCGGTACCAGTCTTGACAGGAGAGGGTCTACTGCTCACTTTTTGTCAGACTCGTAATACCGGCACTATGCAAGTCCCATTGAAAATATAGGATACTCAATTGACATAAGTGGACTTGCGGTATTTCTGAGTCTGGCCAAAAAAGTGAGCGGTACACCTGTACCTGCAAGACTCGTAATACCAGCGGACGTTAAAAAGCAGCGTTGGGACTGGCCAACGCTGCTTTTTAAGCCTAATGCAAGACTCGTAATCTAGCCAATAATTAGGAGGAAATATATATTTAAGATAATGAGACAAATGAGTGAGAAATGATACCTTTGTATAAGTAGACATACAGGGTAAACATGCAAGACTAGCACTAGAGACCTAGGGGGTTGAAATCTTGCATGTCATTTTGCATAGAGCAACCACAGTATTGTTTTCTACTAACAATGTTTTATTTGTACAGGCTTTTTCTTACCTTGAACGTTTATAAAACTAGATACAATTTAGGGACAGCAAATCTTTTGCATTTGCCATATTTCTATGGCTGTATAACAATAAGCTCACATGTTGTAGTAGTGGCATACTGTATGATAGTTATCACACTGCACTGCATGGTTTTTATGATATTTAAAGGGACATGAAAGGGTGAAAAGAATAGTAATTTCCAAAGGATGAATGCACTACTTGGAGCTAGCTAAAAACATCTGGTAAGTCAATGTCAAGAGATAGCTGTAGATGACCAGCAATCACTAGCTAGCTCCCGTTACTGCACTGCTGCACCTGAGTAGGGATAGGCAATTGTGTTTATATTCAAATTCAAATGTGAGAACGAATGTTATTGTAGAAATTCAATTTACATAATCGAATGTTGATAAGAACGAATATTCTTGCTATTTACAGTTTTCGAATGTCACTGTCGAATTTGAATGTTTATAATTAGATTGAATGTCCAAATTTGAAATTTCTAATGTAACTTTCAATTTAACAAATACTATTCAGATGTTCAACCTTGGCTCTTCAGTTGTTTTAGAACTACATTTTCCATGATGTTTAAGTGTCTTTAAGCTGTCTAAGCATCATGGGAAATGTAGTTCTAAAACATCTGGAGAGCCAAGGTTGCTGATCCCTGTGGTAGGGAATTTAGTAAATTGATACATAATAGATACAAATATATCAATTCAAATGTTTCTATTTCAAATATTTCATAAATCTAATATTACATTTAAAGAAAGCATTAGAAATACTATTACAAATATATAAATTCAAATTTTTAAAATTCAAATATTGCATAATTCGAATCGAATTATTAGAAATTTTGAATCAAATATTTCATTTAAAGAAAGCATTAGAAATACATTTAACTAATGTTAGAATGTTGTACAAAAATCGGAAATTCTAAACTAACAAATGCGTTAAAATTTGTTTAATTTTTCGAATGTTGCAAAACATTCGCCTACTCCTACCTAGGTTTGCATTTCAGTAAAGGATACACAAACAACAAAGTCAATTTGGTAATAAATGTATATTGATATGTCTTTTAAAACTATATGTCTTTATCTAATTCAGAAGTTTTATTTTGACGTTAATGTCCGTTTTTAATGTACTAAAATTAATTATGATAATTATGTTTGTATATATATATATATATATATATATATATATATATATATATATATATATATATAATTGATAGGTGAGCAGTTTTGTTCTCAGTATATATTTTCTCCTCACAGTGCTATGAGATGGTAGTGGGAGATGTCAGGGGACTATGAAGAGGATACTTGCAACAATGCAATAAGGTTGATGAAAGAACTATGCTATAGCAAACAGGAGTACTCAGATAATGAAAAATGCTTGGAGTTTTTTGACTTACTGCGAAGCCAGGGCCTCTCACGGCATTTGGACACAGGTAGAACTCAATATTTATTCCCTATAATTATTTTCATGATTTTTCGGAAACATGAGTCATCAGTATCATTGTTTACAATAACCAACAACCAAAGACCATATGTGTTTAATTTAAAGAGAATATAATTATACAAAAAAAACATAAGAAAAATATTCTTTTTTTCAGTAATATAGACTTTTCTTTGCAAGAGTTGTACCAATATTTCTTTTATCTTCTATTTGTAAAGAATGCTGTTTCAAGAATTAACGCTACCTTAGTATTGGTCCTGATTGGCTGCACACTGCTTATCAAATTTAGCTATGATGTTTCTGCTTTACAAAATAAAAATATATACTTTACTTGAAATCAGATCACTTATTTTTCACTCATATATATTTTGTAGAAATTGTGTTAGATTTCCTCCAGTTTTAATTATTTATCTGGTATTTTGCAATGGCTATTTCTCTATACATTTAGTTTCAAACACAGTCACTCTATGAAATCCTGGCAGTGTCTCAAAATCTTGTTTACTTTCTGTGTTTGATGATATGTAAAAGACTTAGATGAGTTCTGTTCAACTTCTGCCAAGTAATGCATTAATTCCTTGAGAGAATTGCTCAGATAGATACAAAATATAGATACCTTCCCTCAGGTATTGTTTATTATTTAAATGCTAACAACATAGATTGCATTTAAAAAATGCTTGCGTTTGCTGTTTTTGTTTTCTTCAAATGTATTGTTTCCATAATCATATATTTTTTTCAGATTGGTAGTCTCCAGTGCCTGTTGTACTGTTCCTGCTTCAACTAATTTGTCTTTGTGGGGTCTATAACCTATAAACCTATAACTCACCCTTCATGAAGTCGCATTTAATTCATTTAGGAGTTCCATAATGTAGGCGCAAGCACTTTGAAACACACTATAATGACCGTGTTTGGACTTGAAGGTGTATATAACAATGCTCACAAAGGTGCAATCTGGTATGAATATCTTCTAGGCTAATACAATGTTGCAGTGGAGCTGGTTCACTCTTTACAGTTTTAGTACTTTTAAAATCCAGTATAAGAAGATATTATAAGTTCTTTCAATAGAAACCTGTATTTGCCATCTTGTTTTCAGATCACACGAAAATTGATATGGTGCTTTAACATTATAAACAAATATTGTAAAAACAATACTTGTGAAAGTTTAAAAGTGACAATATAGTGATGGAAAAATTGTGCCCAGTGTGCCCATCATGCCAACAAACAATTGGCATTCAGATGTGCAGTAATGTGGATGAAAACTGATTGCAAAAAGTTATATTAATGTCGCAATTTTACAATCCCGTTTTAAAGCTCAATTATGTACATATGTATATGTATCTTTTTATTTATGTATGTTACTGTATATGTACTTTACATATTTAACATTTTAATGTTCTTTATTTACAGGAAAATGTCCATTTTATTGTAAATACACACAAACATATATATATATATATATATATATACATATATATATATATATATATATACATATATACATGATATATTTACATGAACAGTATCAGTTATACATAGAAATATATATTTAATAATAAAAAGTACATTATGCTCTAGGTGAAAAACATATAAATGTAAAATGAATGTGCATGAAAACAAAATGAAAATCCGATTTTCGTCAAAAATGTGCATTAGACTAAAAACGAATGCACATCTCTAGTATGTATAGATATATTAAAGCACTTTTTTCTAATGCCTGAGTCCGTTTAACTTTTTAATGCAATTGTTTTTTAAATATTTTTTATCAGACAGTGTTATCATGAGTGCAACTGTACTGTTAAATTTACTTTTGATGTGTTTTGTGCATCTTTTTTGTCTCACGTAAGAGTTAACTAGAGCTCTAAAGTCACGCTAGCCTGACGCATGTTAACTTTGTTTACTTTTAACTTGTAATATGCACGCTATTTACAATGTGCGCAAAGAGACACAAAATACCGCTTGTCACTCGTAATCTAGCACTTAATTACTGAAACCAGTAGAGCAGAGAATAAGCAGCCTTTAGTAGTAAGCAGTTCTAAAGAATTATCCATAGACAAGCCAGGGGTTAAAACCAGAAATGCAGTCCAAAGCCAGGTTTCAAAGCAGGATGACAAATCAATAACACAGGTCAGAATTTATTTCCAAAGTAACACAGCCAGAAAGTAAGTCCATAGAACATATATCTCAGAGGGTAAAACAGGTAGCGTGGTCCAAAAACTCTGCCATGGTTCTTATCAGGAAGCAGAGCAGGATCAAGAATGCTTTGGTCTCCACACGAAAATAACCAAGCACTGAATCAAGTCTGAAATTACCTTTTAAAACCTCACATCCAGGTTTGGTGCCAAAGGCAAGGCCAGCGATCATTTTCCTTCAAGGTTATAAAAAGTTTGCTAACTAACACACAATACTTTAATAAGAGTCTTGATACAGCATTTAGGGAGCTAACAGCACTAATCCCAAGTTAATTACAGTGGGCCCTGGCTTTAGCAGCAACTGGCATCCCTCTTCCTGAGATTCTAAACAGTGCGGCCCATAGAGCACTACTTGGACTCACCCCAGTTGAGTGTAGCATTGCTTCACAGAAAACCATTACTTAAACCCCTTAATTTGAATTTGAAAAACAAATGAGATTGATCACAATCTTGTAGAAAAGTTTATCAAAAGATTTCTTAACAAAACTCCCCGAAGATTTTAATAGGGATTTTCTACAGCAAATAATTAGATAAACTTTTCTAAAGGATTGCAATTAACCACCTATATGGTATATTTAGGGAAATAATGAGTGGTATATTCTACCCATGAAATCCCCCAAAAAATATTTTGTGATTCAGATAGAGTTTTTGTTTTATTGCTATCCTTGTTGAAAAGCAGATAGGTATGCTCAGGAGTTTGCTTGTGTCTTAAGCATTATATGGCAGCAGTTTTGCAATAATGCTTAGAACTATGTTAGACATTTGCAAGAGTATTAGAGGGCAGCATTGTTTGTACAAATTGCACCATACAGTGATCTAGACATTTTAACACTGCATACCTACTAGCCTTGTTGAAGTACCTCCCGATCATCACAGATTCTTCCCCAAAGTTCCCAGTGGGGGCATGACACTGTGCTTGTAGGCCTCTCCAGGTCTCCGTCTTACCATTAGATGACCAGGTGTTGGGCAAAGTTGAAAATTTGACTCATCTAAGAAGATGACCTGGAATCAGGCAGATTTTTCTTTGTGAAGGGCGCATAAATTAAGCAACGTACAAGGATACCCTGAAAGAAAACTTGTGTCCTGCTCTGACAATGTCCCCAACTCTAAAGGAATGGTATTTCAAGCAGGACAAAGCTCCATGCCACACAGCCAGGTTAATCAAAGTGTGGATGGAGGACCACCAGATCAACAACTAGTCATGGCCAGCCCAATCTCCAGATCTTAACCCCATTGAAAACCTCTGCAATGTGATCAAGAGCAAGATGGATGGTCACAAGCTAAGTCACCCAACAGCATTGTGAAAGACTGGTGGAGAGCATGCTAAGATGCATGGAAGCTGTTTTATCACATCTCTTCACACATTTTTTTTTGTTTATGATTCAGATAGAGCATGCAATTTTAAGCAACTTTTTAATTTACTCCTATTATCAATTTTTCTTCGTTCTCTTGCTATCTTTAATTAAAAAGAAGGCATCTAAGCTTTTTTTGTTTCAGACTCTGGACAGCACTTTTTTATTGGTGAATGAATTTATCCACCAATCAGCAAGAACAACCCAGGTTGTTCACAAAAAATGGGCCAGCATCTAAACTTACATTCTTGCATTTCAAGTAAAGATACCAAGATAATGAAGAAAATTTAATAATAGGAGTAAATTAGAAAGTTTCTTAAAATTGCATCTGAATCATATAAGAAAAAAAATTGTGTTCACTGTCCCTTTAAACTCCAGATATTCCACTTTTAGATTTACAACTTTTTAGATCACTCATATCCTGCAGTGTTACACATTGTTCTCTACATACTATGCGGGTTAGAGTTGGTGGTGTTTGGATAAACTATCCACTCATTTGATCTTTTAATGACTTGTTAACTTGTTCTATTACTTGAAACACTATATCACTGTATGCTCTCCTTTGTACCTTTATGTATTGTGATACCACATTTGCAATATATTCTGAAAAATAATCTACTATCTATCTATCTATCTATCTAAATATGTACTATATATATATATATATATATATATATATATATATATATATATATATATATATATATATATATAATAGTTCTCTCCTTTGTACCTTTATGTATTGTGATGCCACAATAGCAATTTATTCTGAAAAATTATGTTTGCAGACTTCTCTGTAATGATAAGGTCACGTAATACAAAATACCTTCCTGTAGTTGTATTCGTATGACTAGTACCATAAGAAGAACAACTGGATTTTGTTTTTGCAAAAGCAATGACATTTGTTCAGAGAATGTAGTTGTAAAATCTTTATGGAAGAAAGTAGAGACACGCGACCAGGAAGGGAAATCAATAGACAGTGTATGTAGCCTGTTTGTTACAAACAGAGTAAAGGAAAGACAGAGTCTGAACACACTGAATTATTTACCAGTATCAAAGGCAAAGAATTGAAAGAGCAAAGTGAAGAAATGTATGCTGGGAAAAAAAAATCTGAAACCAAAAAGGCCAAGACATTGAATATAAAAATGTTCCTCCTCTTCATTCCTCTCTTTGTTTATAGTTATCTTAAATTGACATTAAAATCATTTTGTACATGTATAACAAATATCTATAATTCTTTAGCACTGCAATGTAAAAGATCACAACATACATAAAGCATTTAAACTGTTTTTTTGTTGGTAAAATGTGCATTGCTTTGCAGTACATGGACATACCCTTTGAACTTATTATCATATCTCTTTTGCTGTGGCCAATTAAGGACAGATATAAATGAGCTCCAGGGCTGATACAATCAATTAATCATTGTGTTAAATGTTGCAGTGACAGCATTGTGGACCCTACAGGACGTATTCCATTCTCATTGAGAGCAGCAGAAAAAAATTTGTCAGAATATAAATATTTTCAATATGCTTTATTAACCATTTCATGTGAAATGACATTTAAAGGGACATAATGCCCTTTTGCTAAATCACTTCTTGTTGCAGTATAACTAACAAGATAATATCACTTGAACATCTGTATGTAAAAAAGCAAGATAATTTACTTCAAAATGTATTCATCTCACAATAGAAAGTCCTCAAGTGAACAGTTATCCTTCTGCTACTGTCCAGCTGTAGGTTGGGGAAAAAAATAGCCAATCACCATCAGCAGTTCAGGGGCCCGATCCGATATGCAGCGTCGCCCGCAAAAGCCAGCGACGCCAAATTTTGCGCAGGTTTGGCATCACATATACGGCGTAGCATACAACTTACGCGCATATATTTCTGCCTTCGCCCGTATTTTTTTTACCCATAGACTGACATACAAAACACGCGCAGTTTGGTATCCAATATACAGCGTAAGGACTGACGCGTGTAGAATTCAGAAAATCTACTCCATTCTCATCTCGCCAGAAATTGCAGGCGCAGCAACCCTTGCACTGACTTAAAAACCAACGTAACTCTCTGAAGGCCTAACAAATGCATGCTCAACAACATACATATCAGCAGCTTGATCACAAATAGTTAAACCTCTTCAAAGCATTTATTATTCCTGCCCCTGCAAGTGTGTCAAACCAATCACAAACAGCACAACCTCTCAACAGGAGGCCTTAAAAACCCGCCAATGCACATCCTCATTAGCCACCATGTTTTCCTGCTTTCCATAGAGAGGCAGCATCATGGGGCACAAGGGGTGCATCATGGGGCACAAGGGATGCATCATGGGGCACAAGGGGTGCTGGAAGCCCTACAAGCCCCTGTTGTTCCGTCTACACATGCTGATTCTATAGTTGCTGCTGAGGTCCCTGGTCATGGTGCTGCCCCTGCTGCAGCTGGTCATAGAATTACATACTGCGGTTTCCACTGCATGTAAGTGAAACTACTACATCCCACCCCCTTCCCTTAACCACCCTAATTACTGAAAATATCTCATTTGTTTAATTCATGTTTAGGTCACTATGATTTATTGACTATCATTAAGAAGAATCAAAATGGATGTTCATACCTTATGTTCACACCTTCTGTAAATACATTATTATTTAGATATATATACCCATGTGCAGGGATAGGCAAGGTGTCCTTCACTAAAGGTCGTTACTTTAGAAAATGTCCGCCACAGCCTTGCCTCGTGCCTATCCCTGCCCATGTGTCAATATCCATTGGATGTGAGAAACCTTGATTTGCATCTTATAAGTAAATATTACTATATGTACCCTTCATACACAACTATGTGATGTGGTTTATAGAACATGAATATGTCATAAACATGATGATATTACCTTTTTTGGTCCATTTCCACACAGGCCTTATTATATGTTTAAACAATATTAGTGTACCCTTCACATGGATGTGGATGACAATTATATGGTAAATAACAGAGGACAAGATTTATGGTGAACAATAAGAATAGTTTTTTTTTTAGGCTTCTTGGATGAGGGGGCTGAGGTGACTGGAGTGGATTTCCTGGTTCTCCTTGTTTGGGAAGATTCAGACGATTCTGCTGGAGTGCTGGCCACAGATGATAGGCTGGAGGCAGTGTCCTGCTGGTGTGTGAAGTGCTCAACCAACACACCCAAGAGTTGGTTTTGTTCCCGCCATCTGTTGTCAATCTGCATCTGCATATCAGAAATAACTCTCTTAATCTGCGACTGGTTTTGTACAATTGCATTTAATGATGCTGCCATGTCCCTCTGAAACTCTATGGTACACTGGAGTAACCTCTGTTGGCTCCTGTGAAACCTGTGTTGGCCTTTTTGTCTGCTCTCGCAGCTTGTTATGAGCCTCCTCTGTAGTGAAATGTATTCCTCGCCCAGGGGAGAATACAGTGGATCTACAGGCTCTTGAGCAGCAGTGATTATAGGTGCAGGTTCAGCTCTATCTGCTGGTGCATCATGGACAACTTCAGCTGCTGGTGCATCATGGACAACTTCAGCTGCTGGTGCATCATGGACAACTTCAGCTGCTGGTGCTTCAGGGACAACTTCAGCTGCTGGTGCATCATGAACAACTTCAGCTGCATCTGCTTCATGGACAACTTCAGCTGCTGGTGCTTCAGGGACAACTTCAGCTGCTGGTGCTTCAGGGACAACTTCAGCTATATGCTCATATGATGATGGTTGGAGCTCTCCCATGGGAAGCGGATGGTGGAGCTCTCCCAAGGGAAGTGGATGGTGGAGCTCTCCCAAGGGAAGTGGATGGTGGAGCTCTCCCAAGGGAAGCGGATGGTGGAGCTCTCCCAAGAGAAGAGGATGGTGGAGCTCTCAGGCTGGATCGGTAGTCCCATTGGCGACTAGTGTGTGACCACTCAGCCTGTCCAGTTTGCATTTCTTGCGACATCCCCTGTGTGGAAAAACCATGACTGGCCTGATATTGTGTTGGGGGGGGGGGGGTAAAGACATGGACCCTTCGTGGCTGACTTGGCTCCCCCTCAAAGCCAAAAGGATATTCCTCAGGCCAGGTATCTTGCCAGGGGTCGTATGCCAATGGTGGTGGCATCACTTCTGGGTCCTCAACGGAGGCAATCCAACCCTGCTTATGCCTGGGAGCATACTGTCCATGTTGCTGCCTGAAGACTGGTGGTGGAGGTGGCTGCATGGCTGTGACTGGTGGTGGAGGTGGCTACATGCCAGTGACTGGTGGTGGAGGTGGCAGCATGCCTGTTTGCTGCCTGGTGACAGGAGGTTCTGTGGAGGAGTCAAATGTTGATAGGGATTAGTACATATATATGTCCATGTGGGCATACAATGTACATTGATACATGCTAGGGACAATACTCATTCTTATGTCAAACTGTATAACATGCATGTGCACAATGTGATTTTTGATATGATGGATTTTAATCTGCACAGTATACAGGTATGTGTTTCATACAATAGTAATGTGTACATGTCAGTGATGGAGAAAATGTGTTCTTTAAGTGACACTATGGTCACAAAATTTACTTTAGCCTGATGTAGGCACAGAACCTGCTTTCGGGGCTAAAAGTATTGTGATGGCTATAGTGTCCATTTACTGAAAACTAAACATGTGGCTTGTGGCCTGTGTTACTCTGAGACATGTTAGTATTGCACTATTCCACCTCATATCATAAATTGCATTGTGTTAAGTAGCATTAATGTAAAATATAATTGTAGATGTTTTTGTTAGTAGGCCAAATACCATGCTCCTCATTGTGTACATGAATGTGTGACATTAAAGGATGTTATATCTCAAATACATATAATACTGGTGTGTGGGATGTTACTCACCAGCATGAGGTACTGTGGTTGCAGCCCCTGAGTCACGAGCCCCTGGAAGTCCACGGACTGCTGTGATACTCAGGGACCTGCGTATCATCTCCTGCCAGGTGTTGTATTCAGTTTCCAGGGGTGGACCACCACCTGTTCTCCTCTGGTGCATGGCTTCCTGCCCCATCTTCTCTTTCACCCGCCTCTTACAATCGTTCCACCTTTTTCTAAGTCCCTCGAAAGTCCTCCTCTGCGGGGCCACACTGCTTACAGCATCCTCTACTGCCAACCATGCTGTCTTACGCCTTCGAGCAACACCTTTGCCCTTCTCCTGGCCAAAGAGGGCACTATGGTTGCCCATGATGGCCTGGACTAGCGCAACATTCTCATTGAATGAGAAGTTTGGGCATCTCATGCGCTCATCCTCTGTGGCCACCTGGCTTGCTCCCTGGGATGTCCCTGGTGTGGGTTCCTCCCTATCCTCTCCCTCCTCCCCCTTCTGTCCCCATGTGCACCCTCTGTCCCTCTTCTAAGTGTGCCTGGTCTCTGGGCATCTCCCCTCCCATCATCCCTTCTAACTCTCCCTCTCCCCACTCCACTTACTCCCTGATGGGGACCCCGCTGCTCCTCCTGTCCGCTACAATACTCCTCTCCCTGATACTCCGCTCCCCTCCTCCCCTCAGCCCTACCTCTCCCTGACATCCTCACACTACACATACTCACACACTCACACTCACTCCCAGTTCAATCACACACAATCACAACCAAACACTCAGCCTATCACACTGTAAAATTGAAATAAAATGTGTGAGGTGTTAGAAAAAAAAGTGTTGTGTATTTTGTATATGTATGTGTGCAATATGTAAAAATAAGTGTAAGTAAATGTACAAGCTTACCCAAACAAAAATCCGACTTAACTAACTATTATGCTGCGCCTCTCTCACTACTCTTACTAATCCTAAACTCACTGTAGTGTGCTGTAGCTCAATGAACCATTCAAACACACTGAAGAAAATGGCGGCTGCGCATTGGTTTATATATGACTTTTGAATAGCGTAATTACGTTGTGCATTTTTAGATGGAGTCGTGGGTAATTTTTACGAGTTTTAGCCTAATTTGCATAAAACTAAACTTTATTGAGACTTTACGTGGACAAAATACTGGCGTAAGTACTTGCGACGACTAAAATGTGTATTTGCGCACTTTTCGGAACAACGCCAGTTTGTCCTACTTACGCCACTTTAGCATCTGACGGCGCCGTATATTGGATACCCCGATGTGCAAGGTGAAATTACGGCCGGTGCGGGTTCCCTCGTTTGCGTCAAAAACTACGCTATATATCGGATCGCGCCCCTGAGGTCATGCTTTGCTTTACTTTCATCTCATGAGATTTTACTGAAATCTTACGAGATTTCATAGTAAACTCCCTTATACTGAGTAGAGAAATAACATGACTGTGCCTGCACATGCCAGATGCATGCCCCCTTGCAAGTCCCGGGACTAGCATCCTGATTGGCTGCTTAGAGATCCTTTACAATGGGACATGGCTACTAAAGACATTTTGAGGTAAAAAAAAAAATCAATTTTGAAGTAAAAAAAAGAAATCCTATTTTACATAGAGATGTTCAGGTGATATTTTCTAGTCAGCTTTTTACAGCTATGCTGCATCACTTTCAAGAGCTTCAATATTTGGGTATCATGTCCCTTTAAGTTTAAAAGGACATTAAACTGTTGGCTATTACTTCAGCAGAATCGTTGTCACTTTACCATGCAGTTTTTTTCTCCTGCTTCTGAAGTGCTCTGCAGAACAATTCTCTTATTTTAACGCTTTTCATGTGCCAGTTTTAACCCTTTACTGGTGCTTGTGGGTGAAGCTTTGTATTTTCATACTGGGTATACTGGGCACTGCTATCTTGGAACCTACATATTCATGACAGAAGTGGTGACCAGTAAAAGATCAGTGATACTGTCATTTTTTTTTTTTTTTTTTTGCAACTGTATCATGCAATTCACTATAAAAAGGTCACAACATTAATATAGAACAATGCAGTCACTGCAAAAAATGTAAACCTGTATCATGCAAACAAACCTGAAGTGCATCATACAGCTGTCAACAAGTCAGCAGTCATTGATCTGTGCACCACTTCTGTCACAGGAAGTTGTTTAAAATTCCATACTTTTTCTGAATCATAAAAGAAAAAAAAATGTGTTTTATATCCCTTTGAGTCCACAATAATTAAAGTAACAAAAAATGGAGGAACCTAAGATGTGCCAGAAACAATACTATTTTCACTAAAGTTAAAGGAACATAAAACCCAAATATGTTCTTTCACAATTCAGATGGATCACTGTTTGTTTTTTTAACTTGTCCTCAGGCCTCAGTTACAGGACAGATTTTCAGGATTACCTTGGATGAGAGCAGGTAAAATAATCTTTTTTACTAAACGCCTGTGCTCCAGTTCAGATATCCTCAAAATCTGGCTTGTTAGGAAGGCCTGAAGAGAGATAGATTCTACAGATGTAAACAACTTTACAATTTACTTCAATTATCAATTTTGATTTGTTCTTTTTGGTATCCTATGTTGAAGTAGTAGCAATTCAGTACTGGGAGCTAGCTGAACACATCAGTTCAACTAATGACAAAAGGCATATATGTGCAGCCACCAATCAACAGCTAGCTCCCTGAAGTGCTTTGCTGTTCCTGAGCCTATGTAGGTATTCTTTTCAATAAAGAATAACAAGAGAACAAAGCAAATTAGATAATAGAAGTAAATTTCAAAGTTATTGAAAATGGCAAGTTCTAAATCATAAACTAAAATATTTTAGTTTCATATCCCTTTTGGTTCACATCAGTTGTCCCTTCAGATGTATTAGCTGATCACTGTACTTCACACCAAGCTTCACATTAACATACATTTGGGCTAGACTTGAATGCTTGAGAGACACAAATCACCCTGTATCTGTTTCTATCTCAGAAATTCTCCGTATTCATTGGTTTATAAATAGCAGCCTATTTATAGGGAATCTTTTTTTATAGTATTTTTCAGGCCTGTTAGGGAAAAGGTTAATATTTTGGCAGATTTTTTGTTTTTCAGAACTCTTTGATTTTCCATCACTTGTCTCTGATTCCCTACAAGGCAGATAGAAATGTACTTCTGAGGCACATGGTGTGTTGGATCTCACATAAAGCTGAAATATACCATTGAAACTTTATGAAACAAAGTTATGTATAATCATTACATTGCCCAACAAATTATAAAGCCTATAGAAAGCACAGTTGCACATTAATATATTATTCACTTCAATTGTGCCTTTAGATTTGTTATCTGTTTCTTGGACTTTATACTCAACTTGATATAAACATGCTCAGCAGTTTTTTTTTAATAAATCCGGGGTAGATTTCGCTGTTTAGTTTTTTTTCTCAGTCTGTTATAACCACAAATGTGCCTGTTTATTTTTTAAGTTAACTTGTTAGCTTGTTCTATGGTGATTTACAACCTGGGTGCATATTCTTTGAGCTCAGTAATTCTTTTCACGAGGACTTTCCTATAGTATATCAGTCTGAACCCGCCTGTTACGGTCAGTCCAGCGCCGAAAGACCAGGCAATTCCACTCTGAACAAGGAACACGGCAACCCCGGACAATTGTTTCGGCCTTCATTGTGCCTTGTCAGTGAGGTGCAGCCATATTACTCTAAGCACACTGAGCAAGATGTCTGTTTCTGGTTGCCCCTTATTCCCTTAGGAAGACATAAAACACACAGAGAGAACCGCACTCTCAGGAATGAACAACCAGCTCAAAAATGTGTTAGCTTGTTCTATGGCAATTTACCACATGGGTGCAGCTTCTTTTTAGTCCATTAATGCTTTTCACAGAGTAGAACTTTCCAGTAGTATATCAGTTTGATCCTGCCTATTAAGTTCAGTCCAGCACTAAAATCTAAGGTAATTCTTCTCTGAACAAGGAAGACAGCAGCCCCAGCCAATCATTTGTGCATTAACGGGCACACGTTAAATTACCACTCCACTTGTAATCTAGCCCTAAATTCCTTATCATATACCATATACTTTCAATCCTTATAAAAAATTGTTATTACTATATATATATATATG
>NC_069506.1:208157998-208207998 GCF_027579735.1 Bombina bombina
CAAAGACCCCCAAAATAACAAAATGCCCTACCCTATTCTAAATTACAAAAGTTCAAAGCTCTTTTACCTTACCAGCCCTGAACAGGGCCCTTTGCGGGGCATGCCCCAAGAAGTTCAGCTCTTTTGCCTGTAAAAAAAACATACAATACCCCCCCCAACATTACAACCCACCACCCACATACCCCTAATCTAACCCAAACCCCCCTTAAATAAACCTAACACTAAGCCCCTGAAGATCATCCTACCTTGTCTTCACCTCACCAGGTATCACCGATCCGTCCTGGCTCCAAAATCTTCATCCAACCCAAGCGGGGGCTGGCGATCCATCATCCGGTGGCTGAAGAGGTCCAGAAGAGGCTCCAAAGTCTTCATCCTATCCGGGAAGAAGAGTAGATCCGGACCGGCAACCATCATCTTCCAAGCGGTATCTTCTATCTTCATCCGATGAGGACCGGCTCCATCCTGAAGACCTCCGACGCGGACCCATCTTCATCCGGCGACGTCCAACTGAAGAATGAAGGCTCCTTTAAGTGACGTCATCCAAGATGGTGTCCCTCGAATTCCGATTGAAGAATGAAGGATTCTATCAGCCAATCGGAATTAAGGTAGGAATATTCTGATTGGCTGATGGAATCAGCCAAACAGAATCAAGTTGGCTGATTCTGGCTGATCGATTCTGGCTGATTATTGGCTGATCAAAACAGCCAATAGAATGCGAGCTCAATCTGATTGGCTGATTGGATCAGCCAATCGGATTGAACTTGATTCTGATTGGCTGATTCCATCAGCCAATCAGAATATTCCTACCTTAATTCCGATTGGCTGATAGAATCCTATCAGCCAATCGGAATTCGAGGGACGCCATCTTGGATGACGTCCCTTAAAGGAACCGTCATTCGGCTAGTAGGCGTCGGGAAAAGAGGATGTTCCGCGTCGGAGGTCTGCAAGATGGATCCGGAAGAAAGAAGATTGAAGATGCCGTTGATAGAAGACTTCATCCGGATCATGGACCTCTTCAGCTCCCGCTTGGATGAAGACTTCAGCCGGATCATGGACCTCTTCAGCTCCCGCTTGGATGAAGACTTCAGCCGGATCATGGACCTCTTCAGCCCCCCGCTTGGGCTTGGATCAGGACATCGGAGGAGCTCTTCAGGACGGATCGGTGAACCTGGCAGGGTGAAGATACGGTAGGAAGATCTTCAGGGGCTTAGTGTTAGGTTTATTTAAGGGGGGTTTGGGTTAGATTAGGGGTATGTGGGTGGTGGGTTGTAATGTTGGGGGGGGGTATTGTATGGTTTTTTTTTACAGGCAAAAGAGCTGAATTATTTGGGGCATGCCCCGCAAAGGGCCCTGTTCAGGGCTGGTAAGGTAAAAGAGCTTTGAACTTTTGTAATTTAGAATAGGGTAGGGCATTTTTTTTTGGGGGGGGGCTTTGTTATTTTATTAGGGGGCTTAGAGTAGGTGTAATTAGTTTAAAATTGTTGTAATATATTTCTTATGTTTGTAAATATTTTTTTATTTTTTGTAACTTAGTTCTTTTTTATTTTTTGTACTTTAGCTAGTTTATTTAATTGTATTTATTTGTAGGAATTGTATTTAATTAATTTATTGATAGTGTAGTGTTAGGTTAATTGTAGGTAATTGTAGGTAGTTTATTTAATTAATTTATTGATAGTGTAGTGTTAGGTTTAATTGTAATTTAGGTTAGGATTTATTTTACAGGTAAATTTGTAATTATTTTAGCTATTAAATAGTTCTTAACTATTTAATAGCTATTGTACCTGGTTAAAATAAATACAAAGTTACCTGTAAAATAAATATAAATCCTAAAATAGCTATAATATAATTATAATTTTTATTGTAGCTATATTAGGATTTATTTTACAGGTAAGTATTTATCTTTAAATAGGAATAATTTATTTAATAAGAGTTAATTAATTTCGTTAGATGTAAATTATATTTAATTTAGGGGGGTGTTAGTGTTAGGGTTAGACTTAGCTTTAGGGGTTAATACATTTATTAGAATAGCGGTGAGCTCCAGTCGGCAGATTAGGGGTTAATAATGGAAGTTAGGTGTCGGCGATGTTAGGGAGGGCAGATTAGGGGTTAATACTATATATTATAGGGTTAGTGAGGCGGATTAGGGGTTAATAACTTTATTATAGTAGCGCTCAGGTCCGCTCGGCAGATTAGGGGTTAATAAGTGTAGGCAGGTGGATGCGACATTGTGGGGGGCAGATTAGGGGTTAATAAATATAATAGAGGGGTCGGCGATGTTAGGGAAGCAGATTAGGGGTACATAGGGATAATGTAAGTAGCGGCGGTTTACGGAGCGGCAGATTAGGGGTTAATAATAATATGCAGGGGTCAGCGATAGCGGGGGCGGCAGATTAGGGGTTAATAAGTGTAAGGTTAGGGGTGTTTAGACTAGGGGTACATGTTAGAGTGTTAAGTGCAGACGTAGGAAGGGTTACTGCATAGCAAACAATGGGGCTGCGTTAGGAGCTGAACGCGGCTTTTTTGCAGGTGTTTGGGTTTTTTTCAGCTCAAACAGCCCCATTGTTTACTATGGGGGAATCGTGCACGAGCACGTTTTTGAGGCTGGCCGCTTGCGTAAGCAACTCTGGTATCGAGAGTTGAAGCTGCGTTAAAAATGCTCTACGCTCCTTTTTTGGAGCCTAACGCAGCCATTCTGTGGACTCTCAATACCAGAGTTATTTTTATGGTGCGGCCAGAAAAAAGCCGGCGTTAGTTTTTCGGGTCGTTACCGACAAAACTCCAAATCTAGCCGATAGTGAATGTCAGTTCTGAGAAAGCAATACACATCTGTGCAGACCCAGATGGGCTCATAGGACATGTTTACTGACAAGCCATGAGTGTATTGCTTTTCTGGAGATGACTTTAACTATGTGCATAACATTTTATTGGAGTTAAACACAGTTTGGGGTAAACTATAGCAATATTAAAACTAGCAGCATGCAAGTTCCTCAACAACCTATGCAGCCACTACATGAAAAAAATCTTGTGAACTCTGATATTTTTAGTACAAATACACACAGATGTTAAATTTATTTTGTTCTGTAATATAAATATAATATGATGTTGCTCTCAAATGAAAAAATGGATTGTATATTATATGTAATCCAGGGGTCAATAAATGTGTTTAAAATTAGAAGGCAGTAAGAATATTTAGGAGCTCTACTTTTAAGACCAAGAGAGTGGTATTTGTATATATAGATGTATAGTAAATAATCCAGAAAATTAGGAGTCACGAGTCAGGGGTAAAATTCAATTTACCACAAAACACAAACATACCACACTCACTAGATAAAATAACAGATGAACAATTTTTAATGTGATGTGTGTGTGTGTATATATATATATATACACACAAACAAATATGCCATGTGAGTGGTTTACACACATACACATTTTTATTTTGCTAGTTAACCTTTAGTAATCAAGCTCTTCATTTATAGCAACAACCTTACAGTTTACAAACATCATTGTCAAAGTGCCCTAAAGGCTGTAAATCACAATCGGCAGCTTGTAATAAAGAACAGAGCAGCTAGTCCCACATAAACCTCTTCACCTCCAAGGCCTTTATAGAACAAAAACATACATCCTGAAGCAGAATTTAACCCCCTGGCTATCAAAATGCACTACAGCACATAACAAGTGAATACACTGCAATGCTCTCTGGTAGCCAAGGGGTTAAAGTGTGCTCTGCTTGTTATGTTGTCATTCTAGGCAGCATTAGAAGCCGTGTACAGTCCTAACCTGTCCTAAAGCCTTTATTCCTTCAACAAAAAGTGTCTACTCCACATCAGCATGGAGCTTGGCTGTGTGAGGGAGGCAACAGAAGTACAGAAAATAAAAGTGAAACTTACACAGTAAACATGCCTGTGGGGTTTAGTTTTAATCTTTGCCCCTCTCTCCTTCATGGCTCCCTGGACTGCTGTAACATATTCCCAATGAAACACTCGACTCTGTAAGCAGCTGGCAGCACAATTCTTACTAAAATTAATACATTGACTACAGTCAGGCGCCCCTCACTGCAATGCGCCTGTAGGCACATGCCTACTGTGCCTAATGGGAAATCCGGCCCTGTCCACACCCACCAACTATAGACCACACAAACTGGCTATTGCTGTTGTTTTTATTTTTAAAAAAATGGTTATATTTTGAGGGCATTTGAAGCACTTTTAGAAAATTAACCAGAGATCTGATCTCTGGTTAATTTTTTGAATGCTAATTGCAAGCTTGCGGTAGCAATAACCAGCTACTTGCAATGGCTGGTTAATTATCGTGCCCACAAACAGGCAAATTTGCCCGTTTGCGGGCACTTGATAATTTAGCGCTCCACTTGTAATCTAGCCCATTGTGTCTACTTTTTTCTTTCTATATTTAATTTTGATCTTAATTAGTGTAAAGGAACATTCTTCAAGAGCTGTGTACCATTCTGATAATAATTCAATTTCTGAATCTTTAAAAAAGAATATCAATTTTAAGCCTTTAGGCACAACCTGGTATTTTATGTATATTTCTTTCCAATATGTTACTATCATGCGAGTTTAGTAATTGTATTTTCTCTAGTTTCTCTAGGATTAGTGATATTTAAATTATTTTCTAGGGTGATTTGATCTTTGTTTATAGATCAGTTTCTAGCCTTAGTAGAGGGGTCAAAGTATCCCCATATTCAAATTCTTGCATCTTAAGCTAAATATATATTAATAATATACAGGTAGATTATGAGTTGTGCGTTCATGTTTTAACGCTGAAAAAATTGTAATGTAATGTCAGCCCTGCACTCAAAAAAATGATGATTTTTCATGGGACTTCCATAGCGCTGCCATTACGAGTTTTGCGGTGAGGCTAAAAAGCTTGCGTTACACCCTATAATGACAAGATCTGTACCGCCATCTGAGAGCAGCAGTTATGAATTTACGCAACAAAACTGTTATATAAAACTCAAAACTAAAGTGTTACAAAGTATACTAACACTCATAAACTTCCTATTAACCCCTTATCCGAGGCCCTTCCACATCGCAATTTCGCAAACACTATATTAAAGTTATAAATCCCTAATCTGCCGCTTTTTGATTGACATGACTAAGCGTATGTGACCCAAAACGTAGTCATTTGTATACCTGCTCCTGTTTATGAAACAATAAAAAGGAAGATTTTTTCATACTTTGAGTGGTGCTGCCTATTCATTTTATTGTGGACTAATCTGCCGCTACCGACATCGCCGCCACTAATAAAATGTATTAACCCCTATTCCGCCGCTCCCCGACATCATCACCACTATACTAAAGTTATTAACCCTTATTCCCCCGCACCCCAACATCACCCACACTATAATCAAGATATTAACCCTTATTCCGCTCCCTGACATCGTCGCCACTAAATAAAGTTATTAACCCCTAAACCTCCCACATCACTACCACTAAAAAACCTATTTACCCCTAAACCGCCAGCCCCCCACATCGCAACAACCTAAATTAAACTATTAACCTTGAAACCTAACCTTATACCTAACTGTAACCCTAAACCTAAACTTAACCCTAACCCTAAACCTAACACCCCCTAACTTTAACATAATTAAAATAGAGCTAAATTAAAGTTACAATTATTAACTAAATAATACCTATTTAAAACTAAATAATACTTACCTGTGAAATAAAACCTACGCTGCCTTACACTAAAACCTACCATTACAAAAAATAAAGAATACTAAAATTACAAAAAATAAAAAAACCTACCATTACAAAAAATAACAATTACATTTATCCAAAATAATAAAACATGTTCCTATTCTAATAACCTGTTTAAAAAAAAAACAAAAAAAAACACCCCAATATAAAAAACCCTAATCTATAATAAACTACCAAGGGCCCTTAAAAGGGATACAGTCCTTTTTCTTGCCCTTAAAAGGGCATTCAGCTCTTTTAAGAGATGCCCAAAACCTAATCTAAAAAATACCCACCCTAAAAGGAAAAAAAAAAAAACATTACACAAAATAACAAACGAATTATCCACAATAATAAAAATTATTCCTATTCTAATACCCATTTAAAAAAAAAAAACACTCCAAAATAAAAGAAACCTAATCTATAATAAACTACCAATATCCCTTAAAAGGGCCTTTTGTAGGGCATTGTCCTACAGAAATCAGCTCTTTTTCTAAACAAAAATACAAAGACCCACTAACATTGAAATCTGGAACCTACTCGACTCCACATCCCCAGGCATCGCATTCTTCACCAAAAACTGGCTGAACCCTTCATTTATGCCTGACATCGTCATCGCCATCCCCAAAGGATACAAGATCTCCCACAAGGACCGCACTAACCGACCTGGTGGAGGTATCGCTATCGTCTACAAACACTACCTCCACATCACAACCAGCTCCGACCATCACTCTCCAGGCCTGGAACACCTACACTTCAAGATCCAGGTCAACCCCAACACTACCCTCCACGACACCCTCATCTACTGACCTCCCGGACCCTGGCCCGCCTTCTGTGATTCCATCACCAACCTCATAAAACCCCACGCCCTCGTCTCCACGGACGACATCCTCCTGGGCGACCTCAATTTCCGACTCGACAACCTCAACGACCACAACACCACCAACCTACTGGAAAACATTGACACCATCAGACTCAAGCAACTCATAAACTCCCAAACCCACATAGCCAGACATACCATCGACCTGATCTTCTCCGCATGCAACCACATCTCAGTCAACCTCACCACCGAACTCCACTGGACCGACCACCACTGCATCCATTTCTCCTTCAACAAACCCACTACACACCTACAACAGCAACCCCACCCCCCGCAGAAACTGGAACAACATCACCAAACTCCAACTACACTCCGCCCTGAACAAGTCCTCTCCAACCACCTCCACAGATCCCAACTCCTCCGCCCACAACCTTCGCCTCAGGATCACAGAATGTGCCAACACCTTATCCCCCTCAAGACAACGCCCACCCGTCAACGCACCAACAAGGACAGCTGGTTCACCCTGGACCTCCAGGACTCCAAACATCACTGCAGACAACTGGAAAGAACCTGGAGATTCAGCAAGTCCACTACAGACAAAGTAGCCTACAAACAAGCCATCACCACCCACAACCACCTCATCAGAACCACCAAAAAGACAGCCATCCAAGACAGAGTCAACACCAAAACCTACAACAGCAAGGAGTTATTCACAGTCATCAAGGAATTCTCAAATCCCAACAGCAATAACAACGACATCCCGCCCTCCCAGGACCTCTGTGATAAACACGCCAAGTACTTCCACCGCAAGATTATCGACATATACGACAACTTCATACCTCAGAACCACCACAACACCACCAACCCACCTAACTCCATCGACAACCCACCCAAATGCACCACAATCCCCCTTGGACCTCCCCCCGTGGTCCTCCAGATGGGCAGAAGTCTTCATCCAGACGGCATCTTCTATCTTCATCCATCCGACGCAGAGTGGCTCTATATTCAAGACATCCGACGCGGAGCATCCTCTTCATCCGGAGTCTTCTTACTGAATGAAGGTACCTTTAAGTGATGTCATCCAAGATGGTATCCCTTAGATTCAGATTCAGATTGGCTGATAGAATTCTATCAGCCAATCGGAATTAAGGTAGATAAGATCCTATTGGCTGATGCAATAAGCCAATAGGATTGAGCTTCAATCCTATTGGCTGATTGCATCAGCCAATAGGATTTTTTCTACCTTAATTCTGATTGGCTGATAGAATTCTATCAGCCAATCGGAATCTAAGGGACGCCATCTTGGATGACATCACTTAAAGGTACATTCATTCAGTAAGAAGACTCCGGATAAAGAGGTTGCTCCGCGTCAGAGGTCTTGAAGATGGAGCCGCTCTGCGTCGATGGATGAAGATAGAAGATGCCGTCTGGATGAAGACTTCTGCCCATCTGGAGGACCACTTTGCCCGACTTGGATGAAGACTTCTCCCGGCTTCGTTGAGGACTTCGACCAGGTTAGATGAAGACTTCTGCCGCTTCCTTGAGGATGGATGTCGGATCTTCAGAACAGTAAGTAGATCTTCAGAGGAATAGTGTTAGGTTTTTTTAAGGGTGTATTGGGTGGGTTTTATTTTTAGGTTAGGGTTTGGGCCTGCAAAAGAGCTAACTGCCCTTTTCAGGGCAATGGGGAGCTTAGGTTTTTTTTAGATAGTATTTTATTTAGGGGGTTGGTTGTGTGGGTGGTGGGTTTTACTGTTGGAGGGGTTGTTTGTATTTTTTTTTACAGGTAAACGAGCTGATTACTTTGGGGCAATGCCCCGCAAAAGGCCCTTTTAAGGGCTATTGGTAGTTTAGTTTAGTTGAGTTTAGGCTAGGGTTTTTTTATTTGGGGGGGCATTTTTTTATTTTGATAGGGCTATTAGATTAGGTGTAACTAGTTTAAATATCTGTAAAAAAAATTCTGTAGTGTTTGTTTGTTTTTGTACTTTAGCTAATTTAATTTAATTTAGGTAATTGTATTTAATTTAGTTAACTTATTTAATTATAGTGTAGTGTTAGGTGTTATTGTAACTTAGGTTAGGTTTTATTTTACAGGTACTTTTGTATTTATTTTAGCTAGGTAGTTATTAAATAGTTAATACCTATTTAGTAACTATTCTACCTAGTTAAAATAAATACAAACTTGTCTGTTAAATAAAAATAAACCCTAAGCTAGCTACAATGTAACTATTAGTTATATTGTAGCTAGCTTAGGGTTTATTTTATAGGTAAGTATTTAGTTTTAAATAGGAATAATGTAATTAATGATAGGAATTTTATTTAGATTTATTGTAATTATATTTAAGTTAGGGGGTGTTAGGGTTAGACTTTGGTTTAGGGGTTAATACATTTAGTATAGTGGTGGCGACGTTGGGGGGCGGCAGATTAGGGGTGAATAAGTGGAGGTAGGTGGCGGCGATGTTAGGGGCGACAGATTAGGGGTTAATAATATTTAACTAGTGTTTGCGAGGCGGGAGTGCGGCGGTTTAGGGGTTAATATGTTTATTATAGTGTCAGTGATGTCGGGGCGGCAGATTAGGGGTTAATAAGTGTAGGCAAGTTGTGGCGACATTTGGGACGGCAAATTAGGGGTTAATAAATATAATGTAGGTGTCAGCGATGTTGGGGGCAGCAGATTAGGGGTTCAGAAATATAATGTAGGTGGCAGCGGTGTCCGGAGCGGCAGATTAGGGGTTAAAAAATGTATTTTAGTGTTTGCGATGCGGGAGGGCCTCAGTTTAGGGGTTAATAGGTAGTTTATGGGTGTTAGTGTACTTTTTAGCACTTTAGTTATGAGTTTTATGCTACAGCGTTGTAACATAAAACTCATAACTACTGACTTTCAAATGCGTTAGAAATCTTGACAGGGTAGGGTGTACCGCTCACTTTTTGGCCTCCAAGGACAGACTCGTAATACCAGCGCTATGAAAGTCCCATAGAAAAAAGACTTTACGAAGTTTACGTAAGTCGTTTTGCGGTAAGGCTAAAGAAGTGTGCGGTGACCCCAAACCTTCAAGACTCGTAATACCAGCGGTAGTAAAAAAGCAGCGTTAGCACCTGTTAATGCTGCTTTTTCAGCTACCGCAAAACTCGTAATCTACGACTTTTTATTGTATATGTTATGATATAAACCCCACTGCAACAATGTGTAAATGGTTAACATAATTACATTAAAGTAGTGTATTATGTTTTTTTCAAGAAGTCTGCATAATTATTGGGCGAACAATTTAGTCATCCTAGTAAAAAGAACAAGGGAGTATGGTGCAGATAACTCTACAAGATAAAATTATGGAACACCTAGGAAAGGATAACTGCAACATTTCCTTAAAACTGTCTTTAATGTGATACCTTGGATAAAAATACTATTGTGATTCCCAAATAATTCAACTCATAGAAAAAAAAATGTATGTAAGATATTGGCATTCAAGGTATTGGTATATTCATAAGTAAACAACAAATGAATATTCCATTATCGTGTTCCTAATCTTTTATGCAATTGAACTCATAAGCCATTAAAAAACATCATGCCATTATTATCATTTAGGTGCCTAACCCATGTTTATAATATATTCTTAAATCATAAACGATGCATATTTTCTGCTACCATGGTACTAAAATGTTTTATAATTGGTGTCATGGAGCAACTTTATGCTAAATTACCTTAAGTGTTTTCTGGCTACAAGAATTCTCATAAGAGACGCAACCTTCATCAGATGTATTCATGTAAGAGGGCACAATGTTAATCAGACTTCTGTTGTTTTTTTTTTAAATAATAATTTTGATTTTCATTATTAATTATCACAATGTAAAGATCTTCAATTCAATTACAAAATAAAATTATTATTTTAGATGAAACACCAAACCATCAACATTGATTGAACAAAAAATTATTCTATTGAATTAATTTTACGTTGGCTAGATTACGAGTGGCGCAGTAACAGTTGCAGGCAAGTGAAAATGGATTTATTGTGGCTCTTTGCACCGCTGGAAGTAGTGCGTGTATTACAAGGTGAAAGTAAACATGTCCACTTTCAACGCAATTGAATTTAACTTGTGTCGGAATATTGTGACTTCAGAGCTCTGGTTTACTGTTACGCTTGACTAAAAAGTTGCACAAAACACATAAAAAATACATTTAAAAGTACAGTTACTCTCATAATAACACTGGTTAATACAAATTATTTAAAAAAATTGCATAAAAATGTTATAAGACCTTAAAGATATGAGGTCTGAGGTGTTAGAAAAGAAGGACTGCAAAGGGCTTTAACATACATACATACATACATATAAGGGGCAAGACACAAGGCAAGTACTTCTGGAATATTATGTTCTATGTATTTCACTGTTTCCTTATGCAATTGCTACTGTAATACTGTGTCTTATGTGTTTAATTGGTTCCCACTTTTGTAAAAATGCTCAATATATTCACATTCCTTTTTGCTGCCTCTTGTCTCTATAACAAACTACTTTATTAAATTACTCCTCCCTCTCCACCTGCACTGTTCATTAGCCCATCTCTCTTAAACTCACCTTAATTTTGTACTCACAAACTTTACCTATTCTTAATCTTAGACACTCTCTCTCCCCCCTGCACCTCGTCTCAAAAGCAGTCTCATTACTGCAAATCTGTATCTCATCTCATGTCACTCTCCCTCTTGCTTTTACTAACTGCTGGTGACATCTCCCCTAATCCTGGTCCCCTACAACTGCCTAGCCGTGAACATCCACGTGTAATGTCCCATAGACTCAGAAAACAAAACTTACTCACATTCCTCTTGCATCAAAAGACACTATCAAGTTCACTTCTATACATGACCTCATTAACTCTCGCTCCCTCAACCTTCTGGCCCTAACAGAAACCTGGCTCTCTTCCCTAGACACAGCATCCACTGCTGCTCTGTCACATGGGGGTCTCCACTTCAGCCACACTCCTAGGTCTGGTAATAGACAAGGAGGTGGTGTAGGTATTTTACTTTCCTCTCGTTGCACCTTTCAACAAATACAACTCATCTCTTCCCTCACATTTTACTCATTCTAAACCCACATGAATAGCTTATTCTCCCCTTTCTCTATACATGTTGCAGTCATATACCAACCCCCTGGGTCCTGAACTCAATTTCTAGATCACTTGGCTGCCTGGCTACCTTATTTCCTTTCCACAGACACCCCTACCCTCATTCTTGGCAACTTCAACATCCCTCTTGACAATCCCACTGCCTCATCTGCAAAACAACTTCTGCAACTCACTTCCTCTTTCGGGTTTGTCACAATGGACTGATTCTCCCACTCCCTTGATCTGATCTTTAGCTAGAGATGCACTCTCCCAAACTTCACAAACTCTCCCTTTCCTCTTTCTGACCACCATCTCCTTACTTGTTACATATCATCCCTCCCTACATTTCTCCCTCCTTCTACTCCTCACACCAAACTTCACAGACGCATTATGTCATTAGATCAGCAACAGCTTGCTAATTCCCTCAAACCTCTCCTCTCATCCTTCTCCTCCTTTACATGCCCTGACCAATCTATCTGCCACTATAATTCCACCTTTACATCCGTCCTTGACAATCTTGCCCCTCTTACTATAGCTTGGAAATCACACATTCATCCTCAGCCCTGGCATACTCCTCTGACATGGTACCTACGCAGATGTTCCCGTACTGCTGAGCGGCACTAGAGAAAATCTCGGAGTTCAGCTGATTTTATTCATTACAAATTCATCTTGAACTCCTACTATTCTGCCCTTAATCTCCATAAGCAACACTACTTCTCTACTCTTATCTCTAATCTTTCTTCAAACCCAAAACATCTGTTCTCCACTTTCAATACTCTTCTCCGCCCTCCCCCACCTTCTAGTACAACTTCTCTGTCAGCTCAAGACTTTGCCAGCCAATTCATTAACAAAATCAACTCCATCAGAAATGAAATCAGCTCTTAACATAATTCCATTCTCTCACCCCCTCAAATGCTCTCAATCAACCACAACCCACATAACCTTAAACTTAGCTCATTGTCCCCTGTTACTGAGGAAGAAGTTTTGGCACTTATACTGTGCTCTCACCTGTCCCCTTGACCCTATCCCCTCACAACTACTCCCTCCCTCTCTGCTACCCTTACCCCTATATTCACACACATTTTCAACCTCTCCCTCAGCACCAGTATATTTCCCTCATCTCTGAAACATGCACTGGTCACACCTATCGTAAAAAAACCTTCCCTTGATCCTACCTCCCCATCCAACTACCGCCCTATTTCCCTCTTCCCTCTTGCCTCAAAGCTTCTCGAAAAACTAGTATATGCACGCCTATCCCATTTCCTTACATTAAACTCCCTCCTTGACCCACTGCAATCTGGATTTTGTCTCCATCACTCCACAGAGACAGCAATTGTTAAGGTTACCAACGACCTACTTACAGCAAAATCAAAAGGCCACTTCTTTCTGCTTATCCTCCTTGATCTGTCCACAGCCGTTGACATTGTTGACCACCCTCTTTTGTTCCAAACCCTCCAATGCTTCAGCATCTGTGACACAGCCCTCTCATAGCTCTATTCCTACCTGTCAAACCGTACCTTTAGTGTAGCCTTCTCTGGGACCTACTCTGCCCCATTACCACTTTCTGTCCTCGGTCCCCTTCTCTTCTCAATCTACACATCTTCACTAGGTTACCTAATAAAGTCCCATGGTTTCCAATATAATTTGTATGCCAACAACACCCAAATCTACTTCTCTGCACCAGACCTATCTCTTTCCTTGCTAACCTGTGTCACTAACTGTCTTTCTCACATCTCTTCCTGGATGTCCTCTCACTACCTCAAGCTAAATCTCTCCAAAACTGAGCTCCTTATTTCCCCCCTTCTTCCAAAATCTACACCCCAATCTCTCTAAAACTGTTGACAACTCCATCATTACCCCTACCCTGCATGCCCAATGTCTCGGGGTCACATTTGACTCAGATCTTTCTTTCACTCCTCACATTCAGTCCTTGGCTAAAGCCTGCCGCTTCCACCTTAAAAACATCTCTAAAATTAGACACTTCCTTACACAAGACACAACTAAGATTTTAATCCACTCTCTCATCCTTTCCCGCCTCGATTACTGCAACTCTATCCTCTCTGGTCTCCCCACCTGCCGCCTAGCTCCTTTACAATCCATAATGAATGCCTCTGCCAGGCTCATCTTCCTTACACATTGCTCTTCACCTGCTGCACCTCTCTGCCAATTCCTTCACTGGCTTCCTCTTGCCTTTAGGATCAAACACAAAATTCTCACTCTGACATACAAAGCCCTCAACTGCACTGCTCCCCCTATATCTCAGACCTTGTCTCCAAATACTCTCCCTCCCGTCCCCTTTGCTCTGCTCATGACCTCCTACTCTCCTCCTCTCTTGTCACCTCATCACACTCCCATTTGCAGGACTTTTCCAGACTGGCTCCCATCTTGTTGAACTCTCTGCCTCGCTCCACAAGACTCTCCCCTAGTTTTGAAAGCTTCAAGTGCTCCCTAAATACTCTACTGTTCAGGGATGCATACAACCTATGCTAACCTTTCTTTATACCAGTTCTTCTCCTCCATTGCTATCCCCTGAACCCCCTTAGCATGTAAGCCTAAGAATCCAGCAACTCTTGGCAGGGCCCTCCACCCATTTGACCAATATAATTGTTTTCTTGTACTCCGCATTTGTTTATAACGATGCAGAATCTGTTGGCGCTCTACAAATACCGATAATAATAATAATAATAATAATATACATGTCCAAATATGTATAGGTATGTATATATATATATATATATATATATATACACACAGAGAGAAATGCACTCACAGGAACGAACAACCAGCTCAATACCATTGTTAGCCTGTTCTATGGCGATTTACCAACTGGGTGAAACTTCTTTTAGCCCAGCAATGCTTTTCACAGAGTAGAACTTTCCTGTAGTATAATAGTCTGATCCTGCCTATTACGGTCAGTCCAGCGCCGAAATACCAGGCAATTCCTCTCTGAACAAGGAACACAGCAACCCCAGACGATCGTTTCGGCCAAACTGAGCAAGGAGTCCACGTCTGGTTTCCCCTTTTTCCCATAGGGAGACTAAATACACACAAAGAGAAATGCACTCACAGGAACGAACAACCAGCTCAATACCACTGTTAGCCTGTTCTATGGCGATTTACCACCTCTGAACAAGGAACACAGCAACCCCAGACGATCGTTTCGGCCTTCATTGGGCCTCGGAAAAAGGGGAAACCAGACGTGGACTCCTTGCTCAGTGTGCTTAGAGGAATACTGCTACACCTCACTGACGAGGCCCAATGAAGGCCAAAACGATCGTCTGGGGTTGCTTTGTTCCTTGTTCAGAGAGGAATTGCCTGGTATTTCGGTGCTGGACTGACCGTAATAGGCGGGATTAGACTGATATACTACAGGAAATTTCTACTCTGTGAAAAGCATTGCTGGGCTAAAAGAAGTTGCACCCAGGTGGTAAATCGCCATAGAACAGGCTAACAATGGTATTGAGCTGGTTGTTCGTTCCTGTGAGTGCATTTCTCTCTGTGTGTATTTAGTCTCCCTATGGGAAAAAGGGGAAACCAGACATGGACTCCTTGCTCAGTGTGCTTAGAGGAATACTGCTACACCTCACTGGCGATGCCCAATGAAGGCCGAAACGATTGTCTGGGGTTGCTTTGTTCCTTGTTCAGAGAGAAATTGCCTGGTATTTCGGTGCTGGACTGACCGTAATAGGCGGGATCAGACTGATATACTACAGGAAAGTTCTACTCTGTGAAAAGCATTGCTGGGCTAAAAGAAGTTGCACCCAGGTGGTAAATCGCCATAGAACAGGCTAACAATGGTATCGAGCTGGTTGTTCGTTCCTGTGAGTGCATTTCTCTCTGTGTGTATTTAGTCTCCCTATGGGAAAAAGGAGAAACCAGACGTGGACTCCTTGCTCAGTGTGCTTAGAGGAATACTGCTACACCTCACTGATGAGGCCCAATGAAGGCCGAAACGATCGTCTGGGGTTGCTTTGTTCCTTGTTCAGAGAGGAATTGCCTGGTATTTCGGTGCTGGACTGACCGTAATGGGCGGGATCAGACTGATATACTACAGGAAAGTTCTACTCTGTGAAAAGCATTGCTGGGCTAAAAGAAGTTGCACCCAGGTGGTAAATCGCCATAGAACAGGCTAACAATGGTATTGAGCTGGTTGTTCGTTCCTGTGAGTGCATTTCTCTCTGTGTGTATTTAGTCTCCCTATGGGAAAAAGGGGAAACCAGACGTGGACTCCTTGCTCAGTGTGCTTAGAGGAATACTGCTACACCTCACTGACGAGGCCCAATGAAGGCCGAAACGATCGTCTGGGGTTGCTTTGTTCCTTGTTCAGAGAGGAATTGCCTGGTATTTCGGTGCTGGACTGACCGTAATAGGCGGGATCAGACTGATATACTACAGGAAAGTTCTACTCTGTGAAAAGCATTGCTGGGCTAAAAGAAGTTGCACCCAGGTGGTAAATCGCCATAGAACAGGCTAACAATGGTATTGAGCTGGTTGTTCGTTCCTGTGAGTGCATTTCTCTCTGTGTGTATTTAGTCTCCCTATGGGAAAAAGGGGAAACCAGACGTGGACTCCTTGCTCAGTGTGCTTAGAGGAATACTGCTACACCTCACTGGTGATGCCCAATGAAGGCCGAAACGATCGTCTGGGGTTGCTTTGTTCCTTGTTCAGAGAGAAATTGCCTGGTATTTCGGTGCTGGACTGACCGTAATTGGCGGGATCAGACTGATATACTACAGGAAAGTTCTACTCTGTAAAAAGCATTGCTGGGCTAAAAGAAGTTGCACCCAGGTGGTAAATCGCCATAGAACAGGCTAACAATGGTATCGAGCTGGTTGTTCATTCCTGTGAGTGCATTTCTCTCTCTGTGTATTTAGTCTCCCTATGGGAAAAAGGAGAAACCAGACGTGGACTCCTTGCTCAGTGTGCTTAGAGGAATACTGCTACACCTCACTGACGAGGCCCAATGAAGGCCGAAACGATCGTCTGGGGTTGCTTTGTTCCTTGTTCAGAGAGGAATTGCCTGGTATTTTGGTGCTGGACTGACCGTAATGGGCGGGATCAGACTGATATACTACAGGAAAGTTCTACTCTGTGAAAAGCATTGCTGGGCTAAAAGAAGTTGCACCCAGGTGGTAAATCGCCATAGAACAGGCTAACAATGGTATTGAGCTGGTTGTTCGTTCCTGTGAGTGCATTTCTCTCTGTGTGTATTTAGTCTCCCTATGGGAAAAAGGGGAAACCAGACGTGGACTCCTTGCTCAGTGTGCTTAGAGGAATACTGCTACACCTCACTGGTGATGCCCAATGAAGGCCGAAACGATCGTCTGGGGTTGCTTTGTTCCTTGTTCAGAGAGAAATTGCCTGGTATTTCGGTGCTGGACTGACTGTAATTGGCGGGATCAGACTGATATACTACAGGAAAGTTCTACTCTGTAAAAAGCATTGCTGGGCTAAAAGAAGTTGCACCCAGGTGGTAAATCGCCATAGAACAGGCTAACAATGGTATCGAGCTGGTTGTTCATTCCTGTGAGTGCATTTCTCTCTCTGTGTATTTAGTCTCCCTATGGGAAAAAGGAGAAACCAGACGTGGACTCCTTGCTCAGTGTGCTTAGAGGAATACTGCTACACCTCACTGACGAGGCCCAATGAAGGCCGAAACGATCGTCTGGGGTTGCTTTGTTCCTTGTTCAGAGAGGAATTGCCTGGTATTTTGGTGCTGGACTGACCGTAATGGGCGGGATCAGACTGATATACTACAGGAAAGTTCTACTCTGTGAAAAGCATTGCTGGGCTAAAAGAAGTTGCACCCAGGTGGTAAATCGCCATAGAACAGGCTAACAATGGTATTGAGCTGGTTGTTCGTTCCTGTGAGTGCATTTCTCTCTGTGTGTATTTAGTCTCCCTATGGGAAAAAGGGGAAACCAGACGTGGACTCCTTGCTCAGTGTGCTTAGAGGAATACTGCTACACCTCACTGACGAGGCCCAATGAAGGCCGAAACGATCGTCTGGGGTTGCTTTGTTCCTTGTTCAGAGAGGAATTGCCTGGTATTTCGGTGCTGGACTGACCGTAATAGGCGGGATCAGACAGGTGGTAAATCGCCATAGAACAGGCTAACAATTGTATTGAGCTGGTTGTTCGTTCCGCGGATGAAATGGTTGCGTTAAGCTCCATACCGCCCCAAAAACAAGTGCTGCTTTGACGTGTTCGTGCATGATTTCCCCATAGACATCAATGGGGAGAGTCGGCATAAAAAAGCCTAACACCGGCGATCGCGGAAACAAAAGCTCCATAACGCAGCCCCATTGATGTCTATGTGTAAAAAGTTAACAATGTTTAAACCTAACACCCTAACATAAACCCTGAGTCTAAACACCACTAATCTGCTGCCCCCAACATCACCACCACCTGCATACAGTTATTAACCCCTAATCTGTCGCCCCCAACATCGCCGCCACCTACATAATGTTATTAACCACTAATCTGCCGCCCCCGATGTCGCTGCCACTATACTAAAGTTATTAACCCCTAAACGTCTGGCCTCCCACGTCACTACCACTAAATAAATCCATTAACCCCTAAACCTAACCCTAACGTAAGCCTAACGTAACCCTAAGCCTAGCCCTAACACCCACTAACTTTAATATAATAAAAATACAGCTAAATTAAATTTACAATTATTAACTAAATAAACCTATTAACCCCTAAACCACCAGCCCCTCACATCACAACAAGCTAAATTAAACTATATTAACCCCTAAACCTAACCCTACCCCCCTAACTTAACATAATTAAAAAAGAGCTAAACTAAAGTTACAATTATTAACTAAATAATACCTATTAAAACTAAATACTTACTTACCTGTGAAATAAAACCTAAGCTAGCTACAATATAACTAATAGTTACATTGTAGCTAGTTTAGGATTTATATTTATTTCACAGGTAAGTTTGTATTTATTTTAACTAGGGAGACTAGTTAGTAAATAGTTATTAACTATTTACTAACTACCTACTTAAAATAAATACAAACTTACCTGTGAAATAAAATTACTAAAAATAAAAATAACTAAATAACATAAAAAAATAAGAAACAAATTATCAAAAATAAAAAAGAATTATACCTAATTTAATAGCCCTATCAAAATAAAAAAGCCCGCCCCCAAATAAAAATAAAAAACCTTAGCCTACAATAAACTACCAATGGCCCTTAAAAGGGTCTTTTGTGGGGCATTGCCCCTAAGAAATCAAATCTTTTACCTGTAAAAAAAAATACAAACACCCACTTGTTAATTTTTTCTGTATTAGTATGTTACAGGAGAGAGCTGTGAATACAGCTCTGTAAGCTGTGAGGTAGATAGTGACACCACAGTGGGCGTGGTTTTTCCCAAAAAGCAGATTAGTTAGTAAAAGATAATGCACTGTATAGAGGTGTTACTTCAAGTATCTGCAAACTGTATTTGATTCAGAGTGTAAGAGGCAGTGTCCTGAAGTAGCGATGTAGCCAAAGGATGTGACCGCTACAACAAAGATATCAATGAAGTTCTGTGAGTACTCACTGTGTTGCAGCTTGTGTGAAGACAGTTTGATTAGCCCGACTTTGTTGTGAATCCTTGAGCAAAGGAAAAGGTAGCAGGTTATTCATCTGTATGAGGTCAAGTAAAACGGTGTCCGGTTTCTTCTTAAAGGGCCACTCTAAGTAAATATTTTCTATGCCTGTTACTAACTAACTACCCCAAATACGCTTTTTATCAATAGCATTTCATTAACATATCTCTACCGTATATCAGAAATCTTGTCTGCAAATTTAATTGTTTTCCAAACCCACTCCGTGGGTATCCTTTGCTCTGTACCAATCCATTTACAATACCTAGGTTTCAAAATGGCACTTTAAACACAAAGTTATTGGTTTAAGTATTTTGAACATGCAGTGCTGAAAATAGTGGGCAGGATAACGTGACATCATCGGCGAATAAAAGATATAACTTTTAGAACGTTATGAAACTTCGTTTTGGAGAAAATATAGGTCAGTAGGTTTTAATTAATTTTTATTAACTTTAATATGTTAGTTGTTTAGCTTAAAAATTATAACAGAAAGTAATCCTTTAAGGTAGTAAAACAATAAGAGCAGCAAATCCTGTTAAAGTCACAGAGTTTGTAAAGCAATTAATCAGAAAGTTTTTAGAGCAGTAAAACCTGTTAACATCACAGATTTGTTTAAGCTTAAGCCCGTGTATCCGGAAAGGTATATAGACCTATGAGTTTCAGTCTCTGAATTAGCAAGTGTATCTGTATGAACGGCAAGTGAAATATAGTATCCTTCTTTTCCTTTCTTGAAATGAGAAGAGCTGAGAAACTGCAGCAGTAGTGAATCATACAGTGTCTCCTTACAACTACCAAACATTAATTGGCAATAGGTGAAAGGCATGTTGGGAATATGTAGGGAAAGAATTAAAGGAACAGTGATGAGGATCTGCAGGAATTTAAAGGGAAACACATGTTGTAGAATAGTAAACATGACAGCGGCAAGAAGTCTTCATCCCAGTGGCCTCTTCAATCTTCATCCAGCCGGCGAAGTCCTCATCCAGGCGGAAAGAAGTCTTCATCCAGACGGCATCTTCTATCTTCTGAAGCTCTCATCCTATTGGCTGATTGGAACAGCCAATAGGATTTTAGCAATTCTAATCCTATTGGCTGATTTAAATCTTTCAGCCAATAGGAATGCAAGGGACGCCATCTTGGATGATGTCACTTGCATTGAAGTTCCAGTGTACGGCGGAGACCATATGAAATGGATGCTCCACGCCGGATGTCTTCAGGATGGACCCGCTCTGCGTCGGATGGATGAAGATAGAAGATACCGCCTGGATGAAGACTTCTTGCTGCCTGGATTAGTACTTCGCTGGCTGGATGAAGATCGAAGAGGCCATCTGGATGAAGACTTATTGCTGCACGGATGATTTTGCCGGCTGGATGGATCCTTCAAGCGGGACTTCAAGAACTGTAAGTGGATCATCGGGGGTTTATGCTTTTTTAAGGATTTTTTGGGTGGGTTTTATTTTTAGTTTAGGGTCTGGGCATGCAAAAGAGCTAAATGCCCTTTTAAGTGCAATGCCCATACAAATGCCCTTTTCAGGGGAATGGGGAGCTTAGTTTTTTTAGATAGTTATTTTATTTGGGGGGGTTGGTTGTGGGGGTGGTTGGATTTACTGTTGGGGGGGTGTTTGTATTTTTTTACAGGTAAAAAAGCTGATTTCTTTGGGGCAATGCCAAGACCTTTTAAGGGCCATTGGTAGTTTATTGTAGTCTAGGGTTTTTTATTTTGGGGGGGCTTTTTTATTTTGATAGGGCTATTAGATTAGGTGTAATTCTTTTTTATTTTTGATAATTTGTTTCTTATTTTTCATAATTTAGTGTTTGTTTTTGTAATTTAGCTATTTAAATTTTTGTAATTAGATACTTTTTGTAATTTTTAGAGTAGTGTTAGGATTTTTTAATGTGTAGTTTAGTTTAATTTAATTGGTAGTTAGTTTAATTATAGTTTAATAATTATCTTAGTTTAATTGTTTGTTTAAAATTAATTTATTTAATGTGACAGGTAAGTTTTAATTTAATTTAAGATAGGAAAATTGTAATTTTAATAGAAAGTTCGGGGGGCATTATGTTTAGGGGTTAATAGTTTATTTTAGTTTATTTCTTTGTGGAGGGCTTTTGGTTTAGGGGTTAATAGTTTATTTAAGTATATTTTGTTGTGGGAGGCTTGCGGTTTAGGGGTTAATAGATTTATTATAGTGGGGGTGTGGGCGGTCGGTAGATTAGGGATTAATAATATTTAAATAGTGTTTGTGATGCGGGAGGGCCTCGGTATAGGGGTTAATAGGTAATGTATGGGTGTTAGTGTACTTTGTAACACTTTAGTTATGAGTTTTATGCTACAGATTTGTAATGTAAAACTCATAACTACGGATCTTGTCAGTATAGGGTGTACCGCTCACTTTTTGGCCTCCCAGGCAAACTCATAATACCGGCACTATGTTAGTCCCATTTTTAAAAGTGCGGTACTGACGTTGCGTGACAGGCTAAAAGTTGTGCGGTAAACATATACCGACAAGACTTGTAATAGCAGCGTTAGGGAAAATGAAGCGATATGGGTCATAACACTGCTTTTTCACTCAAAACGCCAAACTCGTAGTCTAGCTGATTGTTATTTAGAGCATTTATTTGCAAAAAATAATAACTGGTCAAAGTAACAAAAAATAAACTGGGATTGAAAATCTGGATATTCCACCAAATATTGATTTCTGAACTCTTCCTAAGTTATAACATAAGTATTGTGTAAAAAGTAATCATAACTCGCAATATTTGAGGTCTGAACAAGGTGTTTTGTTCTTTTGACCAGTTCTAAATCACGATATCTTTATATATTATATATGTTATATATAAGTGCATTGGAACCCTTTGCATTCAAGTAGCTGAACACATGGAAAGCATATTTATGCAATTTTCATATTTAATAAAGAGTTTAACTGTGTTTGCACTGTAAATATTTCACATTCAAATGTTCTTAAAGTGAAGGTAAAGTTACCATTATCAAGATCCAGGATATCATAAATCAAGTAAATTAAATTCATCAATCGTCCTCAATCTATTTAAAAACAAAGTTATATCCAATATTAATCCATTTTCGAGCGTACACTAATGCAACCCATTTTATTTTTTTTCCTGCTGATCACGTTTCTATATCAAACAACTGAAATATTTATCCTGTGCGCATACATGATTGCTCTCTGCACCCACACACGCTCACGATTAGTGCATGCGTATTGGCCAGATCCAGGAATCCCCATAAGAACCAGAATCTTGCGTGCGCATAATACATTGAAATCAGCGATTGCGCATGCGCTATTTCACGAAGCCTCATGAACGTGCTCTGGGCTGACTTAAAAAATCGGTGGGACTGCTCTATACGTCAACACACAAGAAAAGAAGCATTTAATCTCTGGGAGGAGTCAGACATCGCACCAGTAGGGAGAAATCAATATAGATATCTTCAACATAAAAAAAATTGGAAAAAAAAGTTAGCGATTACGTTAGGGTAAGCATAACAAATGCATTCATATCTTGCAAACTATAAAACTTAACCTTCACTTTAACATATGTTATGTATTTATAAATAGATATTCCTATAATACGAGTGCAGCCCAACGTGTGCAAAAAAGCCTACATCTAGAAAAATTAACATGCGAGCGGGAGCACAAACTACACGCTACTTTGTAATCTAGCCCATTGTTGGTAAAATATCTTCTGCTGAGAGCAAATAAATATTTTTTCATTATTAATTTTTATTCAATATTACTTCTTTGCAAATTCACTTGAAATTATTGTTTATTCTAGAGTTTTTATGAGTTTTTATAATCCATATAAAAGAGTTACTCATAGTTATCAACACAGAGATAGCAGATAAAATGTAACATATTAATTTTATTCCTCCCTGCACTAAGCAATTAAATAATATTATTTTTCCAAGATTAGAAGTCGATAAAATCCATAATTTAAAAATTTTCTTCAAATGTAATTAAAGTAATACTGTTTGTATAAATGACTTTGACTATGCAGGAAAGTTACAGCTCTGTAATAATATATACATTTATCATGATTCTGGAAGTTATATTATAAATAATATCACCTGACTCCTTTTTTCAGTTATATGCTATTCGGATGGTGATATAGTGAAATATGTTTCCTGATGGATTGGAATATTGTCAAATTCTCTTTACACAAAGTATTGGTAGCGTTTATGTGCTTATAAACCATTGGAATATTGTGTGATAACCTTTTTTTTTTTCATTAACAGGAGCATTCTTTTTTGGATTTTTATATTTGTGTTACAGTGTTAGAGTCATCAAAAAAGTATAAATAAATGGTCCTTAATGGAACAAAAAGAACAAATACATGCAAGAAAATATTATTTAGTTGATTTGTTCATGTTCATGCTGCTAAAACTGTAACCATAAAGGTGGGAAAGGTTATTCTGTGGGGTGCAAAGTCTTTTTGTGAGCAGGAAAAACTTCAGAAAGGTCAAATTGACACTATTCAATAACATTTTAGCAACATATTTGTCAAGCAACACAAACCTACAGCAACTTAAGAAACCATTTATCAAGTTGTGATAGCAGCTTCAGAGCCCCAGCAACCGGCTTTTCAAGCTTGCTCAGAGCGAGCATGAAATGCTAGTAAAGTAGCAGCAGTCTTATGGCCGCTGCTACTTAACCTCTCTGCGACACTTTAGGTGGCGGATTTCAGTCATCCAAATCGGAATGTGTTGGGCTGAATGCTTGTGATTAGCCATGCGTAAGTAGGGGGTGGCATTGCATGATCATCTGCTGCCCTCTCGCCGTGAGGCTAGACATATGAGGTTCATGACAGCCACAGAATGATAAATGGAGCTCATAGAGTCTAGCCTTTTTAAAATCTACAAGGCGTGCATAAATCTTGCTAAAATCATCCCTAGTCAAAAAGGATGACCATCCTGGAGTAATTGATGACTCCAGACTAGTCATCAGAAGCCATCCTGCAGTATGCCCACAGGCCTAAATATTCAAATGAGATGACTCTTATTCATTCACTAGTTGTTCATGCTTGTGAAATAATTAGGTAAAATGCTAATCATTCTGAAGTCATCACCCAGATTTTTTTTAATTTAGCTAATTTCTGTGAAAAATATTATTATTATTATTCTTTATTTATAATCACCAACAGATTTTGCAGTGCTGCCCATGGGTACAAGGATAACAGTACAATGCAGAAACAATACGATAAAAGACAAAATTTTACAGACAAATACAGGGGGAATTGAGGGCCCTATTCCTGTGGGAACTTACAATCTAGAGGGGAAGGAGGATGGGAAACATGAGGTGGGGACTACAAACGGAGAATGATATTAGTGAGGAGATAAAGGGTAACTGTTAGTTAAGTGAAGTTAGTTTGTTAAGTCAGGTGATAAGCTTCCCTGAACAGAAAGGTCTTTAGGGAACGTTTAAAGGAGGAGAGGTTAGGGGCAAGTCTGACAGCTCGAGGAAGTGCGTTCAAGAGGGTTGGTGCCGCACAAGAGAAGTCCTGTAGTCTAGCATGAGAGAAGGTGATGGTAGAGGATGTAAGAAGCAGGTCATTGTTGGATCTTAGGGGGCAGGCAGGAGTATAGCATTGGTGAGGGCTTTGTAGGTCAGGGTGAGAATTTTGAATTTAACTCTGTTGTAAATCGGGAGCCAGTAAAGGGACTCACAGAGAGGTGCAGCAGAAACAGAGCGTCGAGAGAGTTGGATTAGCCTGGCAGATGTATTTAGGATGGATTGGAGGGGAGAGAGGCGGGAGAGAGGGAGGCCAGTTAGTAAGTTGTTACAGAAATGACTTCTAAAATAGTTTGATGATCATCAAATGACTCCAGGATGGTCTCTAAACCAATCCTGTTCGTCTTGGTATTTTTGCAAGTCCATTGGTATTGCAAAAAAGCTTCTTTGCAAATTGAAATGACATACTGTGTATTTATTTCCATTTTGACAGATATGCCCCTTTAAGACATTTTACTATAGCCATAAATCTGCACCACATTTCACATTTATTGGTGGTGACATCCTGATGAAAAATGTGAAAAATAATAATAATAATAATAATAATAATAATAATAATAATAATAATTTGAACCCAAAGAAACCCCCCCCCCAGATAAAAGAAGAATATGTTAAATTGAGGATCTAGAACTGTTTGTTGGGAATTTATCTTAAATGTAGATTCACAAACATGGGTCATGTGAAAATCAATAATGCAATCAGCAGGCCGTTCATGAACCGTTTATAGCTATTATAAGGGCTTTGCAAGGTAGATAAGATAAAACAAACTACATGAACCCTTCTTTCTTAGAGATAATATGCAATCTTTACCTACCAAGAATTGCTGCAATTGACACAAACATTTAGATGAAACCACTTTCTGAGACATATACTATTCTAGAAATAACTATGACATTTTGAATAAAATAATAACCCTGATGAAAAATACTTCATATTTTATACAAAATTTATATTAAATAATACAAATATAATGGTGGCCCTTTGCTTTGTATTAGCCATATTTTTAAAACTAAATCATTCTTAAGAAAATGTACACTTTTACTGTAATTGCTATAGTTCATTCCATTTGTGGCACTATAGCATTTTACAATAATAAAACATAAAAGGATCATTTTGATTTTCCTATTATTTGTAAATTCCAAACTATTATACATAGTTATAAAAGATCATTTATCAACAAAATGTTGTATGCATTGTTTAGACAGGTTTTCAAAAGAAAACTAAATAACTAACATAACAATTTTATTTTAAATTGAACAGGACACAGAAACACTTTTTGGAAGATAATTAGTTCTGAGGAAGGAAGGATGAGGATGAGAAGATGTAATGTGAACCCAGGGTTATAGCAATGTCAGGCAAACTATCCATTTACACTGTGAGCAAGGTAGGGCTGGTGTGGCTGCATACTTGGGTTGTTGAGATCCTCATTTTTTCCTGAAGACAGTCCTAGGGACTTTTCTAATGCTGCTGGTTGATCAAGAATTCAGACCTTCTTAAAACAGTTTCATAAACTTGTAGTACTTTATAAGTCTATTGGTTCCTACACAGAAATTTTTAGAATGGTATCTGCCATCAACAGTATTTCTGCTGGGCTTTATTTGATATTGGAAGCAGTGAGGTTTGTCCCCTTTTTGAATTGAATGTCATTCTTCTGTTCTGTTTTTGTTGCTATGACCTTCAGTAGTTGCAGAATAACTGAGTGGCTTGATGTCAGGATTTTTTTAAGTGAGGGATTTGCAGCATTTTACATTTTGTATAGATCTAAGATAGAGTCACATAGATGAAATTCTATTGTTTTTATCCCAGTGAGTTCCAGGGTTTGCTCATGTGTTACATTTCAGGAGTTTTAAGCTTCTGGTGCTTATGGGCTCTTTATGGTGTACCAGGAGGATAGGGCACTGTGCTAATCTCAGTTAATGGCAGTTTTACTGTTAAATTGGAGTAAGTTGGTCTGCTTTGTACACTTTTTTTAATTGTCATTCTTTTTTGGTATGTGCAGCTATAAATGTAGCTTATTTAGGTTTAGATGAAAAGTATATGGAAAACTGTTATAAAATGTTGTTTAGTCAATTACATAACTTTTTTTGACGTAGTTTAAAATTAATTTAATAAGCATGCTGTGGACAGATATTTTTAACCACAAATTTTTCATTTGTTATTATTTAGAGTTTATGGGGCCCATTTAACAAGCTCCGTAGGGAGCTTGTGGCCCTGTGTTTCTGGCGAGTCTTCAGACTCGCCAGAAACAGCAGTTATGAAGCAGCGGTCTAAAGACCGCTGCTCCATAACCTGTCTGCCTGCTCTGAACAGGCAGACAAACATCGCCTCAATTCAACCCGATCGAGTACGATCAGGTTGATTGACACCCCCTGCTGGGGGCCGATTGGCTGCGAGTCAGCAGGGGCGGCGTTGCATCATCAGCTCTTGTGAGCTGCTGGTGCAATGTTAAATGCGGAGAGCGTATTGCTCTCCACATTTAGCGAGGTCTTGTGGACCTGATCCGCATTGTCGGATCAGGTCCGCAAGACCTTTAATAAATAGGGGCCTATGTGTTTGGGATATGATGAACAGTGTTCCCTCTAATGCCAGTTTTGTGATCAACCCAGTAGTGAAGTAATTAGAACATTTAGAAAACACTACACAATGCAGACTGCAAAGTGTGGTTCCCTTATTAACTGTCCCACTGCTGGGCTGCACACAAAACTGGTTTTAGAGGGAACACTGGTGATGAGCAGTTAGGAACCATCCTATATTGGTATATCCTCTACTATAGGTATTGACAGGAAATAAGCTGTAATACAAATAAAAGAGGTATGTAGCTGTGCAATAAAAACTGGTACATGTATAATTATTATTATTATACTTTATTTATGAAGCTCCAACATATTCCTCAGCGCTGTCCATGGATACAATTCATTTAAATAAAACAATGATATAAAACTTGTAAGAGACAGGACAAAATTTTCAAACACATACAGGAGGAATTGAGGGCCCTATTCCCATGGAAACTTACAATCTAGAAGGGTAGGAGGTTGAGAAACAGGAGGTGAGGACTGCAAGATTGAGAAAGATGTTAATGTAGAGTTAGATGAGGGAAATGTTGTTGGGTAAGTAAAATGAATTTATTATTTAGTTGGGTGGTAGGCTTCCCTATACATAAAAGTCCTCAGGGAGCATTTAAAGGAAGAAAGATTAGGGCAAAGCCTGACAGCATGAGGGAGAGTGTTCCAGAGGGTAGGTGCTGCACGACAGAAGTCCTGCAGACTAGCATGAGAAGAGGTAATAGTCGCGGATGCAAAGAGCAGGTCATTGTTGGATCTTAGTGGGCGGACTGGAGTATACTTGTTTATTAGAGAGGATAGGTAAAGGGGAGCGGCGTTGGTGAGAGCTTTATATTTAAGGGTGAAAATTTTGAATTTATTTCTGCTGTAAATGGGGAGCCAATGAAGGGACTCGCGAGGTGCAGCAGATGCAGAGCAATGGAAAAGGTGGCTCAGCCTGGCAGAGGCATTTAAGATGGATTGAAGGGGGGAGCTGTCACATTTAAAAAGCTGATGGCAATCCCAGATGTGCTCATTGTTTATGGTTTAACCCTTGGCTGACTAAAATCATCAAAATTAAATTTGAAAGTTTGTTAAAAGGAACAGTTTACCCAACAAATTGTTCCCAATGATCCATTTTACCTGCTGGAGTATATTAAATTGTTGACAAGTAGCTCCTTTATTCCTTTTTTGGCATTTCAAATAGTTGATTTAGCCTGTGGTATCCTAACCTATACTGAAAATTTCTATACTGGAGTTTAATGATGAGCCTATGCAAACACACCCAGCAGAAGAAATTACACCCTCAAAGGGGTGCAAGATAGTAAGTAATAAAATGTTAATTTTATATTGTGTGTGTATACAAAGTGATAACATAATGAGATCTGATATTACCTGCAAACTCAAACCATTGTAATAGGATGTGGTTTAAAAGCACAAAACCAGCTACTTTATATACACAAATAAACATGAAAATGCATTTTACACTATGCAGCTGGTATAACAAGTCACTGAAAATACATCAATGGAAAAACAATTGTACAGTGTGCTGTCCCTTTAAGACCTTGGCAAATTAAAGAAGGAGGATTGATTCATTTAGTTGGTGATGCTCTTTAAAGAACGGAAAGTTTCTAGATGTTAGGAAAGGTTAATACAAATACAAAATCAAATCCTATATAAAATGTAATCAAGGATTGTGAAAATCTTTGCAATTTCCATTTAATGCATATTTTTTTCTGCTTTCCTGCAATTCAATTTAGTAAATTGTGATATATCCACTTAAGCCAGAAAGCCTGGGGTATATCATACACAACATTTACAAACAAATGCAGTGCTTGGTTGCTGGTATATACTATGCAGTGCTTGGTTGCTGGTATATACTATGCATATATTTCATTTTAAAGCTTTAAAGTAAAGGTCCATTTTGATGAATTAGTGCCCGGTTTTTAATAAACCTATTAAAAACAAGGGCACTTTAATTCATCAAAATTGACATTTCACTATTTTCTTCAAAAACTTACCTTTTAATCCTGAATGCCGCTCCAGTGATTCCCCCGGCCATCGGAAGCCTCTGCAGACATCAGAAATGATGAATCAGGCTTCCTCCAATCACAGCTTCCCGCCCAGGTGAATCTTGGCCTGATGCAACTCTGTGATTGGAGGAAGCCGAATTCATCATTTTGGACCCGCAAAGACGACTTGCGATGGGCAGAGAAAGTGCTGGAGTGGCTGCCAGGATTAAAAGGTAAATTTTTTAAAAAAACTGTGAAATGTCAATTTTGATGAATTAAAGTGCCCTTGTTTTTAATAGGTTTATTAAAAAACGGGCACTAATTCATCAAAATGGACCTTCACTTTAAAAATGGCTGGGACATTTGACCATGTCAACCTATAGCAATATAATTGTTTGACATCGTATTACCCCTGCAGATCTACACATTGATGGAGTATTTTTGTGGCAGATGATATGACTTGTGAGGCAATGGGCCCTATGATCAAAAGCTTTCCCTGCTCAGGTGAGCTTATCTAAGACATCTCGGGTGAGATTACATATACAGCACAGGTTTCAGCCCAACTGCTGAAACCTGTGTCGCCCGTAATTTTACCCTGCACATCAGGGAATCACATAAACCTCACCGGCAGTTTATAAACTGCCGTAAGTTGGATAAACTAGGGATGTCCTGAAATGTGCGGAAATACACATTTCTGGAGTCGCCAGTGACTTACGGCAGTTTAGAAACTGCCGGCACCTAAGAAAATTTTAAAAAAGTTAAATCGCCCGTAAAAGTCTAACCCGCCTCCCAAAAATAAACCTGACATGTCGAAACCCCTATATCCGCAATCCCCCAACATCGCAACTAATAGTAAAAGTATTAACCCCTAAACCGCCAACCCCCAACTCAATATGTCTAATTAAACTATTAACCACTAATCCACCATTCAACCACATCGCAATCTACCTAATAAAAGTATTAACCCCTAATCTGCCATTCATCCACAACGCGATCTACATAATCAAAGTATTAACCCCTAATCCGCCATTCACCCACATCGCAATCTACCTAATAAAAGTATTAACCCCTAATCTGCCATTCATCCACAACGCGATCTACATAATCAAAGTATTAACCCCTAATCCGCCATTCACCCACATTGCAATGTACCTAATAAAACTAATAACCCCTAATCTGCCAACCCCCGACATCACAATAATGTAATTAATCTATTAATTCCTAAACCGCCAACCCCCCACAACGCAAATAGCTAATTTAATTACTAAGCCCCCTAATCTAACACCCCCTAAATTAACCGCAATTACATCAAATAAAAAAATACTAATTTACAATTAAAATAAAATACATAACATTAATTAAAAAAACATTAAGATTAAATTAAATTAAATTATTCTAAAATTACAAAAAATAAAAAAGTCTAACATTACAGAAAATAATAAACCAAATTATCAAAAATAAATAAATTAAACCTAATCCCTATGAAAATAAGAAGCCCCCCCAAAAAACACCCCCTAATCTAAACTAAACTACCAATAGCCCTTAAAAGGGCCTTTTGTAGGGCATTGCCCTAAGTTAAACAGCTCTTTTACATTTAAAAAAAAACTAAGTCCCCCCAACAGTAAAACACCCACCAAACCCCCCCCCCAAAAAAAAAACTAACACTAAAAAAACCTAAACTATTCATTGCCCCTAAAGGGCCATTTGTATGGGCATTGCCATTAAAAGGGCATTCAGCTCTTTTACTGCCCTTGCATTCCTATAGGCTAAGAAATTCAAATCAGCCAATAGGATAAGAGGCAGAGCTACTGAAATCCTATTGGCTGATTTGAATTAGCCAATAGGATGAGAGCTACAGAAATCCTATTGGCTATTTCAAATCAGCCAATAGGATTTCAGTAGCTCTCAACCTATTGGCTGATTTGAAATTTTCAGCTAATAGGAATGCAAGGTACCCAATATTTAAATGGGTACCTTACATTCAATCCTAAATGTACAAAGAGGATCTCCATGCTGGATGACTCTACTGTCGGTGGTCCTGCTATGCGGTCACCTTCACTCCGCACCGGCTTGGTCCTGGATGAAGATAGAAGAGGTCGCCGTGCTGGAAGAAAATGACACCGCCTACAAGAAGACTTTACCACCATCTGGAAGAAGACCTTCTCCGACGGACTTCAGGAACCGTGGGTACCTATTTGGATTTTATTTATTTATTTATTTAGATTAGGGCTTTTAATGGGCAGTTAAAGAGCTGAATGCCCATACAAATGCCCCTATAGAGGCAATAGGTAGTTTAGTTTTTTAGTGTTAGGTTTCTTTTTTATTTTGGGGGGTTTGGTGGGTGGGGTTTTTTTACTGTTAGGGGGAACTTAGTTTTTTTAAAATATAAAAGAGCAGTTTAATTTAGGGCAATGCCATACAAAAGGCCATTTTGAGGGCTATTGGTAGTTTAGTTTAGGGGGTATTTTTATTTTGGGGGGCTTTTTTATTTTCATAGGGATTAGGTTTAATTTTTTTATTTTTGATAGTTTGGTTTATTATTTTCTGTAATGTTAGACTTTTTTATATTTTGTAATTTTAAATTAATTTAATTTAATCTTAGGATGTTTTTTTCAAGTAATGTTGGGTATTTTAAATTAATTGTAATATTTTTTATTTGATGTAATTGGCGTTAATTTTGGGGGTGTTAGGTTAGGGGGCTTAGTAATTAAATTAGTTATTTGCATTGTAGGGGGGTTGGCGATTTAGGAGTTAATAGATTAATTTGGTTTATTGTGATGTGGGGGGCTGGCGGTTTAGGGGTTAATATGTAAATGTTATTATTATTGTTCTTTATTTATAAAGCGCCAACAGATTCCGCTGTGCTGCCCATGGGTACAAGGATATCAGTACAATGGATAAACAATACAATAAAAGACACAATTTTACAGACAAATACAGGGGCCCTATTCCCGTGGGAATTTACAATCTAGATGGGTAGGAGGATGAGAAACAGGAGGTGGGGATTGCAAAGGTGAGAATGATATTAGTGAGGAGATAGACGAGGGCAACTGTTAGTTAAGTGAAGTTAGTTTGTTAATAAGTCGGTGTGATAAGCTTCCCTGAACAGAAAGGTCTTTAGGGAACGTTTAAAGGAGGAGAGGTTAGGGGCAAGTCTGACAGCTCGAGGAAGTGCGTTCCAGAGGGTTGGTGCCGCGCAAGAGAAGTCCTGTAGTCTAGCATGATAGGAGGTGATGATAGGTATATTTGCGTTGGAGGGGGATGGCGGATTAGAGGTAAATACATTTATTAGGTCGTTTGCAATGTGGGGGAATGGCGGATTAGGGGTTAATTATTTATATAGGTAGATTGCCATGTGGGGGGTTGGTGGATTAGAGGTTAATATACTTTATTAGTTATTGTGGTGGGGATGGCGGTTGACAGGTAGATAGATATTGCGCATGCGTTAGGTGTTTGTTAATACTTTTAGGCAGTAACAGTGCTCACATACTCAGTGCAAGGTTTGCTGCTCCTGCTTATGTGTGGCGAGGTGAAAATGGAGTAAGATTTCTCAATTTTCCCTGCGTAAGTCCTTTTGCTGAATATGTGATACCAATTTGCGATGCGGTTCTATTTTAGTGTATGGGAGTAAAAATAGCGGGCGACGGGTGAAATATATGAGCTGCATTTATATGCGGTGCCGTATATGTGATAGCAATACCGGACTAAAAACCACATATGTAATCTCACCCCTCATCAGCACAGCAAGGTCCTTCAAACAATATTAGAAACACAAAGTTTACCTTGAAAGATGCTTATTTCAATATGGGGTAGATTACGAGTGGCGCACTAACTGTAGTGTGTGTGCAATATGGGGTATTTCGCAGGTCTTTGCACGTAATGGAAATAGTGCGCATTCTATGAGTTTAAAATAAATGTGTTCATGCTGATTATACCCCACAAGAGATCCCCACTCAGAAATATGAATATTGCGGAAACCTAATGGTGCACATCACACATCTCTCTTCATCTGCACCGAAACCGCATGTTCGCCTCCACACTTCAGATCACACTTTACTAGCTCCATTGCAATTGCAATTATATCTCTACGCACTCTCCCTACCTTTGAGAGGATGGGACCCCGGTGGCATTCCGGACTACCTTAGAGCTGACATCTAGCCTACCTTATGGGAACTATTGCACATGATTATAGTGGAGACATGCCTATTCAGAACACAGGTCATTACGCTAACTGGACTAGGGTAACCAACAGACTGCAAACTGTTCCACATTTACATCTCTCCATTACAATGCCTATGCATCTTTTGCTATACAGCATTCCCAGATCTCTTGGCAACTCCAAAGTTTAACTTTAGTTAATATGCTATGGGGCGATAGCTACAACTTAAAATGGGTATTGACTGATCTATGTACATATTGAGTAAAGCTTGCAATGCAACATATTGCTTTCTCTTCTTAGAATATTTTATGCTTTAGATTACTGTATCAAGCTAAGTAAGCTTATTGAGGCTACCCTGTTACTTGTTTAACTCTAATTGCTATTATGCATTGTTTGCACATTTATATATAATTTAGACCAGCTCCCACTGCAGTTTATTATGTTTAGGTGGTTTGTTTTCCCCCTAGCAGTTTCGATAAAATACTGTACAGTCATATTTTTCTTATGTGCTTTTAGCTTGCACCAGACAAATTCTAATAGATCATATAATACCTTCTGATTTTTGTGCATATGTGTGAACTTTACTTTAGCAATTTATTTATAGCTTTCATAACAAGGGATCCCTTAGTTAAGCATCCATATTTTCTCAGATACCCTTAGGAAGCTATTTTCAACACTATAATTGCCACAGCTCATTCATTTGTTGTGACAGTGTTACCAGTGGCCGAGGCAACATTTAGTGTTCACTAGATTAATTGGAATACTTATTTTATAGTGTCTAATTGATTCACATGGCAAGATTACTCACTATATCTCATATTAAACAATATACATATTAAACATGTACCATTGCTCACCATGTGGGTCTATATAATTAGATACTTCCAGGAACCTAGCCTTAGATTTACCCAAGCATATGTATATATATATATATATATATATATATATATATATATATACATATATATATATATATATATATATATACAGGGAGTGCAGAATTATTAGGCAAATGAGTATTTTGACCACATCATCCTCTTTATGCATGTTGTCTTACTCCAAGCTGTATAGGCTCGAAAGCCTACTACCAATTAAGCATATTAGGTGATGTTCATCTCTGTAATGAGAAGGGGTGTGGTCTAATGACATCAACACCCTATATCAGGTGTGCATAATTATTAGGCAACTTCCTTTCCTTTGGCAAAATGGGTCAAAGAAGGACTTGACAGGCTCAGAAAAGTCAAAAATAGTGAGATATCTTGCAGAGGGATGCAGCACTCTTAAAATTGCAAAGCTTCTGAAGCGTGATCATCGAACAATCAAGCGTTTCATTCAAAATAGTCAACAGGGTCGCAAGAAGCGTGTGGAAAAACCAAGGCGCAAAATAACTGCCCATGAACTGAGAAAAGTCAAGCGTGCAGCTACCAAGATGCCACTTGCCACCAGTTTGGCCATATTTCAGAGCTGCAACATCACTGGAGTGCCCAAAAGCACAAGGTGTGCAATACTCAGAGACATGGCCAAGGAAAGAAAGGCTGAAAGACGACCACCACTGAACAAGACACACAAGCTGAAACGTCAAGACTCGGCCAAGAAATATCTCAAGACTGATTTTTCTAAGGTTTTATGGACTGATGAAATGAGAGTGAGTCTTGATGGGCCAGATGGATGGGCCCGTGGCTGGATTGGTAAAGGGCAGAGAGCTCCAGTCCGACTCAGATGCCAGCAAGGTGGAGGTGGAATACTGGTTTGGGCTGGTATCATCAAAGATGAGCTTGTGGGGCCTTTTCGGGTTGAGGATGGAGTCAAGCTCAACTCCCAGTCCTACTGCCAGTTTCTGGAAGACACCTACTTCAAGCAGTGGTACAGGAAGAAGTCTGCATCCTTCAAGAAAAACATGATTTTCATGCAGGACAATGCTCCATCACACGCGTCCAAGTACTCCACAGCGTGGCTGGCAAGAAAGGGTATAAAAGAAGAAAATCTAATGACATGGCCTCCTTGTTCACCTGATCTGAACCCCATTGAGAACCTGTGGTCCATCATCAAATGTGAGATTTACAAGGAGGGAAAACAGTACACCTCTCTGAACAGTGTCTGGGAGGCTGTGGTTGCTGCTGTACGCAATGTTGATGGTGAACAGATCAAAACACTGACAGAATCCATGGATGGCAGGCTTTTGAGTGTCCTTGCAAAGAAAGGTGGCTATATTGGTCACTGATTTGTTTTTGTTTTGTTTTTGAATGTCAGAAATGTATATTTGTGAATGTTGAGATGTTATATTGGTTTTACTGGTAAAAATAAATAATTGAAATGGGTATATATTTGTTTTTTGTTAAGTTGCCTAATAATTATGCACAGTAATAGTCACCTGCACACACAGATATCCCCCTAAAATAGCTAAAACTAAAAACAAACTAAAAACTACTTCCAAAACTATTCAGCTTTGATATTAATGAGTTTTTTTGGGTTCATTGAGAACATGGTTGTTGTTCAATAATAAAATTAATCCTCAAAAATACAACTTGCCTAATAATTCTGCACTCCCTGTATATATATATATATATATATATATATATATATATATATATATATATATATATATATATATATATATATATATATATATATAAAGTAAGAAAGAGGCTTGCACTCGCTGGATTTGTGACAAAGTGCTTTAATTAGCACATCAAAAAATATGTGATGTTTCAGGGATCAATCACCCCTTCATCAGACCAACGTTTGGTCTGATGAAGGGGTAATTGATCTCCGAGGCTTGCACTCGCTGGATTTGTGACAAAGTGCTTTAATTAGCACATCAAAAAATATGTGACGTTTTGGGGATCAATCACCCCTTCATCAGACTAACTTTTGGTCTGATGAAGGGATGATTGATCCCCAAAACGTCATGTATTTTTTTATGTGCTAATTAAAGCACTTTGTCACAAATCCATCGAGTGCAATCCTCTTTCTTACTTTATTATTACATTTGCCTGCACCCTGGTGGATGGTATTTGAGTGGGAGTGCGCTCTTTTTGCTATACTGTATATATATATATATATATATATATATATAGTCCCTTATAACTTCTGTGACGTCAGACTGTTAGTTACCCATAGTATGACTTAAGAAATGTTACTAAGTGTTAAACTAATCCTGTAAACTATCATTACCAGATTGATAGTTCTTTTCTTTCCTCCTACATATTATTTAAGAGCTTCATACATACTATAATATTATTAAAAAGTTCTATCCACATATATAACCACCTCCTCCCCCCCACCCATATAAAGAGCCTCCTAGCCTCGGAGGACTAATTGTGTGGTTTGTCTTGTCTATACAGCAAACCCTAATTACTAATGCATACCTATAGTACCACTTCCATACAATCATACCCCCCCTGCTTCCCTATTACAGGCTGTAATATAGTTTCACACTCATCTTTAATATCTATTTGTCGGCCTATCTAAAATAATATAAACAGAGGTTAACCCTTTGGAGAAACAAATGTTATATTTTACTGTTGTACAATTGCCTTCTATACTTTGACCATTACCTCTAGGCTTCAATCAGGTCCTGTTGTGGACATATACCTTATCTAGAAGGTTGAGAGTTCTATTGGTGCACTACACAACTTTCATGTTCATCATTTTATGTCATACTAGCATATCATACATCTGTTTTGTTTTATGTTTTGTGTCATGATATATCATGATTGTACGCTACTTACGAATCTGTAATACCACTGTTTGATGACATATGCTACTTGTATACTTTGTTGAACCTCAATAAAAAATAAATAATAAAAAATAAATAATCCATTGAATATATCTATATATTTTGCAGTATGTTATTTATATATTTTTATAATTTTTATTATTTTTTAAATATTTTAAAATGTAATATTTCAATAACGCTCCTTAAGAATATTACGTTTTTATGTGCGCTAACCCAACCACATTAAAATCTAAATTGCAAAACATGATGCGCAAAACACATATTTTGCATTCTTATGTTCTTCACTTCAAAAATAATGTACTTTTTTATTATTAAATTTATATTTCTGTATATATCTGATACTGTTCATGTAAAATACATATATCTATCTATCTCTCTATCATCTATCTATCTATCTATCTATCTATCTATCTATCTATCTATCTATCTATCTATCTATCTATCTATCTATATATATATATATATATATATATATATATATATATATATATATATATATATATATATAAGTATGTATTTAAGAATAAAAAGTATGATTTCCTGTAAGTGATGAACATTGGAATGTGAAATATTAATATTTTCTTGTCGGGTTAGTGCACTTGAGAAAATGCGATCAGGTTTTCGCATGAGTGGTTTTTTTTTTTTTTTTCTACTTTTCGTGCTCCATTGACTGGCTTTTTAAACGCTTGAGCACAAACTTTTTATTTTCAAAAAGCTAGCGGAGTTAACGATTAAGCAGGAGTGATAAATGGCTCTCCACTTGTAATCTGGCCCTAATAGTGATGCAATAAACATGATGTTTGTTCTGGTCTGTGTCTGGTTAATATGCAATAGGCTAAGTGGAGCACAATCAATAGATCAGGTTGAATTATCTTGGGCATGGTCTCACCCAAAGAATAACGCATACTCTGGTATTAAAGTGGATAGTTAAATATTTTAACGTTTAGATTCTAATCCCAGCTAAAACTTTTTACCTCACCCTATACTTTTAATAGATATGACAGGAAGTACTTTTTTCATATTATTTTATTTATATTGAGTGGTTGCTTGCAGTAATCACAAGGGTAAATACCAAAGATGTATCAGAAGAATAAACAGAAAAGTCATCAAGGCTTCTCAACAGCCCTTGAAGCATGAGATAAAAGAAATAAAAAATATGCACAGTTTTGTATACATTTTAACCTTATACAACTTTTCTAATATATTGTCTCGGGCTTCAATATAAGAAATAAGAAAAAAATACATAATCACTTCATTTTGAAAAATTAATTTATCCTTGGAGCATATAGCCATGCCGCCACTCTTTTAATTTTAACTTGGCAACCATTGTTTCTGAAGTAATTCCTTAAGGAGATGTGAAGGGGAGGGAAAATAGGGGAGAGGGGAAAAAAAAAAGAAAAAAAAAAAGGGGGGAGGGACCCTTGCTAGTCGAATTCAGATTTACCATAAGTCTAGCAATACAAGGTCTGTGTTCCTAAAGGGGTATATCATATATTCTATCTCTGTTGGTGGAAAAGATTTAATAAATACTGACCATTTCTTAAAGAATTTCCTATCATCTTCCTCTTGGTGTGAGTCTATACCAATCTGTTCTAATATGCATTGCTTCTTTATACAGTTCTTGATCTCAGGCATACTCGGTGGCTCTCTCCCTTTCCACTTCTTAAAGATTATGTATCTAGTTGCAAGAATAGCTAGATTAATTATTTTACAATTAGCCCGTACTTGTTTTAGTTCAGAAGATACTAAGAATAATATTTGCTCAATTGAGAGGACTATCGGGGAGATTCCCAATGTATTATTTATCCAATATTCTACCTTATGCCACATCAATCTTATTTTTGGGCAGTCCCAAATCATATGCACTAGGGTTGCTTCCGGTAGCAAGCACTTAGGGCATTTATTGAAATTTAGGTTTCCAAATTTATTTCCTTTAGCAGGTGTGTAATAGGTCTTGTATAGTAATTTAATGTGTGATTCTCTCCAAGTTGAAGAGAGCGTGGTTAATAGAACCCTAGATATAGATTGTTGAATCACAACAGGATTAACCATGTTTTGTGGGATTGCTGAGATCCATTTAAGGTGTATTTGTTGCAGATTTATAGGTCCCCTTACGGAGCTTAGGGTTTGATATATTGTGGATATTGACATACAGCCAAATTTTGCTGAAGCTAACCAATTTTCTAATTGTCCTAAATTCCAATTCCAACCAAAATCCTTTGTCAATTCAGATACATAGTGCCTGGCTTGCAAATAAGCAAAAAATCTTTTTGAGGGAGATGAAATTCTCCTCTAATAGATTCATATGATTTAAGGCATCCTCTCTCTGTATCTATCAATTGGTATGTGTGTTCTAATCCCAAATTCTGCCATCTTATAAATACTGACGACTGAAGCCCAGGTATGAATTGGGGATTCCCAATTAAAGGTAAGAATTTGGAAACTCTAGCTTCTGCCCCCATAATCTTGCATATTCGCCACCATGCCATGATTGGGTTAACAATAGACCTAATTTTCTTAATCTCTTGAGGAAGAAGACTGCGCTTATAATGAGTTAGTGCAATGGGAAGAAAGGGAGATGTTATGTTTTGATCTAATTCATTGTTAGTAACATAATCTCTTTTGTGTACCCAATCAATAACTATTCGTGCAAGGAAGGTGTAATTGTATATTCGGAGGTCAGGGAGTGCCATGCCACCAAACTTTCTTGGGAGCATGATCTTTTGTAATGCAATTCTGGGTTTTCTATGTTGCCATATGAACTCTCTTAGTGCCTTATTAAGTGTGCTAATATCATTTCCTTTCAGAAATAATGGTATATTTTGGAGGACGTATAAGATTTTGGGGAGGAGTATCATTTTATAAAGGGCTATACGGCCCGATATTGATAGCAGAAGATTCTTCCAATTTGACATATATTCTCTAATTTTAGTTAATACTGGGCTTATGTTTAATCTATACCAAGACTCAGGGTCTGGCGAGATATGCATGCCTAAATATCTGAATGAATGTGATACCTCCCTGAAGGGTAAATTCCTTAGTGATTCTGTTGTTTTTTTAATCCAAAGCAACTCCGATTTGGAGATATTTATTTTATACCCTGAGAAAGATCCAAATTGTTTGATGATTGCCAAGAGTTTAGGTACATTCACATTAGTATTACTTATATATAACAAGATGTAATCAGCGTTAAGGGCTATTTTAAGCTCTTTTTTGCTGATCTTTATCCCCTCCAACTGCTGTCTTATTGCCGTGGCCAATGGCTCAATGATTATATTGAATAATAGGGGGAGAGAGGGCATCCCTGCCTTGTTCCCCTTTTAAGTTCAATATCTATTGATTTTGATCCATTTACTATTACTCTTGTAGAAGCTTTATTATATAAGTTGTCAATAAATTTAGGGAACTTGTCTCTGAAACCAAATTTGTATAAATAAGATAACATGTGATCCATATGAACTGAATCGAATGCCTTTTTGACATCAATCTCAAGAATTGCTAAATCCACAATATCCTCTTCTTCCCCATATGGCCTTTTCTCTAAGTTTTTAAAATAATCTATAGTGACAAAGACTTCCCTGATTTTTGCTGAGGAATTTCTCTTGGCCATAAATCCCGCTTAATCCTTATGAATAATGTGCGGGAGAAGAGTTTGTAATCCTTGTGCTAGAACTGCCGTGAGTATTTTGTAATCAGTGTTGAGTAAGGCTATCGGTCTATATGACTCCTTTTGATTGGGGTCCTTTAAGTATTAGAGATGTAAATGAAGCCGAGAAATTCGGGGAAATTGTTTTACCGTGAATATATATGTCATTATATAATCAAGTCAGATGTGGGACTAATTGTGGAGCCAGAATTTTATAAAATTCATTAGGGAGGGCGTCGGAGCTTTGTTTATGGGAAGCTGTTGAATAGTTCTGTTGACCTCTATCTCAGAAATGGGAGAGTTCAGAATATCAGATAGTTCAGGTGGGAGGACTGGGTACAAAATTTTACTCCAAAACTCCTCGCTTTGTCTAAGATTCGAATTTTTCAGTGAGTATAAATCTTGATAATAATCCGAAAAGATTTTCAAAATTCCGTTTACTGTCGTGATCGATTTTTCTCTATCCTGAATAGATTCAATCAGGGATGATCCTTTATCCCCCTTTATCAAATTTGCAAGGAGTTTCCCTGTTTTATTGCCATATCTGTGCATCTTAGCCTGAAACTTTACTTCTTTCTGAGTGGTCCTATATATTAAGAAAGTATCCCTTTCCTTCTTAGCTTGGGTATATCTTGACCAATTCTCTGCTGACCTAATTAATAGGTATCTATTATATGCATTAGAAACAGCTTTTCGTACCTCATTTTCGCGCTTCTTTAGGTTTTTAGTTCTGTATATGCTATAGGCCAAAATCTCCCCCCTTAGAACTGCCTTGCCAGCTTCCCAAAAAATTTCTGATTTGTTTAGATACTCACGATTAAGTTGAACATATTCTTCATATTTAAGATTAAGCCAGTTTTTAAATTTGTAGTCTTATGTTAGAAACTTGGGGAACTGAAAACGTCTTTTATCATAGGTTGGATCCTCACTCTGAAAGTTCAAAAATATAGGAGCATGGTCCGATATAACTATAGGTAAGATTCCTGCTTCTACTCTGAGCTTGACCATTTTTTCATCTATCAAGAAAAGATCAATCCTAGATAGGGTCTTATGAGCCATAGAAAGACATGTATATTCAGTTCTGTCCGGGTTTTGTGTTCTCCAAATGTCCCTGACCCCAAGATTTTGAAAAATCTGTTTAAATTTTTTAGTTTCTAAGTTATCCTTTTTAGTCTTGGGGGCAGAGGGATCGTGTCTAGACCTGTCTAATGGATATTGTGTTAAAATCCCCTCCTAATATTACCTAGCCTTCCGCATATACGAGTATCTTAGCTTGTAATGTTTCCCAAAACTCATGGCTAAGTCTATTTGGGCCATAAACATTGCATAAAGTATATAGAGTGTTTGCCAGTTTAATTTTTATCATTAGGAATCTCCCTTCTGTGTCCGCATTTATGCGTAAAATTTCATAATTTAACCTTTTCCCTAACAGTATAGCTACTCCCCCTTTGTGATCCTTACTAGGAGAAACAACAACCTCTTTCACCCATGATGTCTTAAGTTTCAGAACTTCCTCTGGTTTTAAGTGTGTTTCTTGTAGAAACGCAATGCTTGTATTTATTTTCTGAAGATAAGATATTATTGCTTTCCGTTTAATCAGTGACATGATACCTCCTATGTTCCATGATACCAATTTATATTTACCCACCATGTCTATCCTTACTTATAAACATATAAAGCCCACAAACGGAACAAAAAAAAAAAGGGGGGGGGAAGGAAAGCAGAGGAAGAGAGGGCATGGGAGGGAAGGAGGGGAGGGGGGAGAAGTGGAGGAAAAAAAAAAGGGGGGGGAGAGGGAGGGGTAGGATAATACCCTTCCACCATCTCCTTACTGGAGCAACCTCTGCCTATTGTACCTCGGTTATCCCAATGAGGAAAAACCTTAATAAACCTGAAAATTCTTTTAATCAATAAAACAGTTAGTAAAAAGGAAGAAAAAAAACCCCCCAAAAAAACCCATTGTTAATGTATGCCATCATAAATTCTTAAGGTTAGATATCCTTTTCCTGACACAAGCTACCTATTATGTGGTACTGGTTCCTTGAGGTGCTATTAGCCCTGACTGTGCTAAGAATTTGTCTGCTTCTACTACTGAGTCAAATAAGTGGACCTTATCATCGACCCATATCTTAAGCTTAGCAGAGTAAATAAGAGTAGCACATATTCCTTGGTTGATTAGTTTCGTGCATAGTGGGGCTATGATTCTTCTCCTTGCAGCTGAATCAGCTGAGAAGTCTTGGAACAACATAATTCTTGAATCCCCAATAAATATTGGTTGATTTTTTCTAAAGTATTGTAATAGTTTAACTTTGTCTTGGAAGTTCAGTATTCTAGCAATTATCGGTCTAGGTCATGTCTTTCCTTGATGGCCTGGGGGCCCTCCTAATCTATGCACCCTTTCTAGTGTAATCTGTGGCTGAGGCTGCGGTATGTGCAGCAACTGTGGTAGGGTAATAGTTATAAACTTATTGAGATCTTCATATTGTTTCTCCTCTGGTACCCCAACTACTCTGAGGTTGTTTCTCCTAGAGCGATTTTCTAGGTCTTCTAGTTTTTCTTGTATTGTGGTATAATTATTTAAGGAAATTGAAAAAATAGAGAGAGTAGAAAATATTGCTGTATATTTAATATTCGGTGCTACCCTTGAATAATAAATTTAAATGACAAAAAAGATAGACATGTATTGGGGCATTTGTAAATGTCCCAAAAAAGCAAGGGATAAAAAAGCACACGAAAAATCATTTAGAAAACATCCAATTTCTTTATTTAAATGTTCCACTTCACATTCAGTGTTTGATCAGTTTCTCCGGGCTACAGTAGTTAGAGGAAACTCTTACAGTTTAAAATGTACAAACAAAACAAGGGCAATACATAAAGCTATCTGAAAATCTCAAACCCTATGCATACGTATGCTGACTAGAACAATGTAAAACTATAGGATAATATATGTGAAAAATCATACACAGATTGTCTAAATACAAGACATTACTAGCTTATCCTAGGTGTAAGACATATATATAGCATACTATATACACAAATGAACAAGAGGCTTATCAGTCCATTTTCACTGTTAGATGTAAGTATGCAAGCCATATACTGTTAATACATAGCATGTGTCGGTAGATAGTCGACCGCAACAGAGTCTGCTGCACACTAGGTCAAAAAACCGATTCACAATTTGTATAATATAAAGACAGTACTTATCTTCCAGAGTAAAGTTGCGATGGTGCTTTTTAACTTTCTTTTGCCGGTCCGTAATTTCTCGGCGTGTGACGTAATCCCCAGTGGGGGTGGTTAGATCGTCACTGCAGCTCCAATTGGTTCCTAGTAGTTGAAACTGTATCCATTGGTCCAGGAAAAAACCAAGAGAGAGTAGACCAACCGCAACTCTGTAACTCCTTGTCAGGGCATTTACGGTTGATATCAGGCTTTCATATTGACAAGTGAGAATACTTAGGAAATAAAGCACCTGTTTGTTATCGGCTGTCCTCAGACTCCAAGAGTCGATTCCTAAAGTCACAGATACAGCATCCAAGCGCTATCGTTTCAGCGCATATGCACAGCTCCCAGGCTTGATCTGGTCATTAGGATCTTTATCAAGGACTGCAGTATAGGCTTATTATAGTGCTGGGTTGAGATTTCCGCTTTCATGTGTCACCACACATAAACCTCAGACAGTATTTAGCTTATCTTAAGGTGTAATACACATAGAACACCAAATAAGGAAGCTTCCAATTTGGTGTTCTGAGCTATGGTTAAATCTTCCAGATCTGATGTTCTGCCTCTGATAACCTCATGGAAAATTGTCTAACTTCATTCGCTAGAAGTGAGATATTTTGCTTTATCTCGCTCCTAAGACTATCAAAATTGGGGGTTAAAGCTTCAGATATGCTTGCTACCAGTGATTGGATGTCAAACGGTTCGTTAATATGTGTAGGATTCATAATCCCTGAATGTGTATCCAAGGAGGTCTCGGGATTGGTCTTAGTTTTCCTGTCTCTTTGTCGAGCCGCCATAGCTGGAGGTGAGAATTTGTGTTGTGTGTTGAGAAATGTATCCATGTGCCGGTGAATGGGGAAAAGGGAATTCAAATTTTCCTTTTTGAGTGTTTGATTACAGTGGACAGTGCTAGTGAGGGGAAGGGAAAAAAAAGGGGGGGGGGAGTGTGAAGTGTATTGATTGTGTGTCTTACTTGTGCGACTCGTGATGTGAGACCATGTGGAGGTAGAGTAGGGAGGTGGGAGGATGAAGTGAATGAAAAATGTGTCCTACTTAAGTGTCTCGTGAATTGTGGACTAGTGGGGGTGAAGTGAGAAGGGGAGAGGAAAAAAAAAAAAGAAAAAAAAAAAAGGGGAGGAGGGAGGGGAAGAAAGAGTGGATTGTGTATTACTGTATTATATCAGTTATGGTGGTCGACATAAGAGTAGTTTTTAATTACCAGGTGTAAACAGAGCAGGAGAGACTCAGAGTTTAGTTTCAGTAACACTACTTTATATAAAGCCCAAGACAAAAAATAAATAGGTCCAGATCTTTAGGCCCCTGTCTTTATAATATCCTCTTCAATGGACCAAGGAAAAAGAAATGAAGGAACTAATGCCTTATTCTTGCCGTGTATTCTCTGTTTTAGCAGAAAAAAAATGGTATTCTGTCAACAAATTGTTTTCTCCCACTGCCACAGAGATTTAGTAAGATTAGGTTAAGTAACATACCCTGTATATAATTATTTTTTTTTTTCCCCCAGGGAGGGTCTACTGGACTAACAATTTCCTGGTTGTGTTATTAATTTTAGGCTAGAGAGGTATGTCTTTCCTGCCTATATAGGCAAGATATCATTTGCATCTACAGCCTGCACCTCAAAGTATTCCGCTTCAATTAATTAATTGATTTAACCCATTCATCTGCGCTTGTTTATCTTAGTCACAGCACCTTAATATGTTTAAAACAAGCCAAAATTATTTGCAGAATGTATTCAGACTAAACAGTGTTAGCATATGCAAAATGTAGAAGCATACAGGGAGTGCAGAATTATTAGGCAAGTTGTATTTTTGAGGATTAATTTTATTATTGAACAACAACCATGTTCTCAATGAACCCAAAAAACTCATTAATATCAAAGCTGAATACTTTTGGAAGTAGTTTTTAGTTTGTTTTTAGTTTTAGCTATTTTAGGGGGATATCTGTGTGTGCAGGTGACTATTACTGTGCATAATTATTAGGCAACTTAACAAAAAACAAATATATACCCATTTCAATTATTTATTTTTACCAGTGAAACCAATATAACATCTCAACATTCACAAATATACATTTCTGACATTCAAAAACAAAACAAAAACAAATCAGTGACCAATATAGCCACCTTTCTTTGCAAGGACACTCAAAAGCCTGCCATCCATGGATTCTGTCAGTGTTTTGATCTGTTCACCATCAACATTGCGTGCAGCAGCAACCACAGCCTCCCAGACACTGTTCAGAGAGGTGTACTGTTTTCCCTCCTTGTAAATCTCACATTTGATGATGGACCACAGGTTCTCAATGGGGTTCAGATCAGGTGAACAAGGAGGCCATGTCATTAGATTTTCTTCTTTTATACCCTTTCTTGCCAGCCACGCTGTGGAGTACTTGGACGCGTGTGATGGAGCATTGTCCTGCATGAAAATCATGTTTTTCTTGAAGGATGCAGACTTCTTCCTGTACCACTGCTTGAAGAAGGTGTCTTCCAGAAACTGGCAGTAGGACTGGGAGTTGAGCTTGACTCCATTCTCAACCCGAAAAGGCCCCACAAGCTCATCTTTGATGATACCAGCCCAAACCAGTACTCCACCTCCACCTTGCTGGCGTCTGAGTCGGACTGGAGCTCTCTGCCCTTTACCAATCCAGCCATGGGCCCATCCATCTGGCCCATCAAGACTCACTCTCATTTCATCAGTCTTGTTCAGTGGTGGTCGTCTTTCAGCCTTTCTTACCTTGGCCATGTCTCTGAGTATTGCACACCTTGTGCTTTTGGGCACTCCAGTGATGTTGCAGCTCTGAAATATGGCCAAACTGGTGGCAAGTGGCATCTTGGCAGCTGCACGCTTGACTTTTCTCAGTTCATGGGCAGTTATTTTGCGCCTTGGTTTTTCCACACTCTTCTTGCGACCCTGTTGACTATTTTGAATGAAACGCTTGATTGTTCGATGATCACGCTTCAGAAGCTTTGCAATTTTAAGAGTGCTGCATCCCTCTGCAAGATATCTCACTATTTTTGACTTTTCTGAGCCTGTCAAGTCCTTCTTTTGACCCATTTTGCCAAAGGAAAGGAAGTTGCCTAATAATTATGCACACCTGATATAGGGTGTTGATGTCATTAGACCACACCCCTTCTCATTACAGAGATGCACATCACCTAATATGCTTAATTGGTAGTAGGCTTTCGAGCCTATACAGCTTGGAGTAAGACAACATGCATAAAGAGGATGATGTGGTCAAAATACTCATTTGCCTAATAATTCTGCACTCCTTGTAGTGTGAAGTCTATAACTCCCCAAAAAAATTAAAACAATGTGAAACAAAAGATACATGTATAGTACCAGCAAAGTAAATCAGTTTTCAATCACCCCAACAGATTTTCAGCAATTGCATCAGTAGTTTTTAAGAAAAACAATTCATATGCTATACCAATAATCCATGAGTCCCAGAGAGATTATATTAAAAAGATTTTTATCTTATGTGGACTGACTTTTGGTGTTAACTATTTAGGTATAGATGTTAGCTTTTATTAATATTACATGTCTAAGGACTTTAGCTCAGTAACCTTTTAAAAATAGATGAGGCCACTTTATATAAAGCAAAACTATTATCTCTCTGGGAGATCAAGTTAACCAGATCACTTTCTTATTTTCAAGCTTATAGAAAAGAAATAAAAAAGCATGTCAACCAATAATAACAGCAGAGATAGCTAATTAGATCTGCCTTCAGTTTTCTGTAGATTTTTGTATAGGCAGAATAATCCCAGCAAGTATCAGAATGTCAATGATATAACACAAATTCTTAGTTAAGTCCTCCAACTCTTTAATGATCTACTTCGAAGAGTTTGTAACAAGCCATCTCACAATTGATAGACAAGTATCTTTTAGCCTGTTTTGAATTAGTGTTTTGAAACAGTGTTGCCTTTAATTTCTCCTTCTCCCTCTCTCCTCTGTGCCCTTCTGTTTTAGGTTTCTTCAACTCTTTCTTTTTATCATATGCCTGTGGCTATGTCGGCTGGAGCCCTGAGCAAGTTTTCCAGCTTTCGTGTTTGTAATACAAAAAGAGAAAAAAAAAGGATAGAGAAGGATTTTTTTTTATTTCTTTTCCTTTCCCCTCCCTGCCTTTTCTTCAAGTCTCTCCTATGTGTTAGGACTCTTTATTTAGCAGGTGAAGTCAACCAGCTCTCCAATTTTTCCTTGCGCTCTCTTCATCTATTTGTACAGTCCTCAGACCTCCCCATACACCACTCAAACAAAACAACTGGAGTCTTACCTCCTCTCAGAGCTCTGGTTTGCAGTATGTAGAGCCTTGCTAAGTCTCCGTGGCAAGGCTGCTTTACCTGAAGTGCTATATGCACCTAGCCTCCCTCCTGTTTATCCAGCCTGATCGGATCTTCAGCCGCGGGCCATAACAATCTCACCGCCTCTCTCACAGCAGTGGCGAGAGAGGAGGAAGCGTGATCCGGACAGCGGTCCGCTGAAACTGCACTGAGCGTGTTCCCCGATCTCAGCAGGCTCCACCCTTCACCCCCTCTCATGCAGCACCGGTGGGAGAGGGGGGAGAGTCTCCAAGTACAAGGTAGAAGAAGGAGCCTCGGGTAATTTCTGAGAAAGTTTTTCTTTGTATGATTACCCGTGTAGAGCTGTTCCTCGGTGGGTGCAGTGGGCGATTAGGGCAGCAAAAAAAAGAAAAAAGGAGAGCTGGGAATTTTTCAGTTTCAGGATTACCTTGTTTAGGTGCCCGGAGAGCTGGAATGCTCAGTGTGTATTGCCGAGTTTACGTTGTCCTGACTCCTCCACTAAATATCGCTTTGCATCAGGAGATAAAAGGGGAGAGGAAAAAAAAGAACAGTCTGTTAGTAATTAGGATACAGTTAGCATTGTATTCCCTCCAATATGACGGTAGCCAAAAAGGAAAAGTATTTTTAGGTCTTTTTTACAGGTTCATTTTATCTTCACAGTGGGATGGATTTTATCACTGTTGGGCTCCAGGAGCGATGTTGTAGCTTGTCCAGTTAGCAACCCCCAGAAAACGGGGCTGGCGCGCATAACCCACCGCTAAACGCTGTGGGACTGGAAGGCAGAGCTCAGCAGCACCTCAGCAACACCTGCTCATCAGCGTCTACTCAGCTCCTCCTCCACCTGTAGCCTCTCTCGATCGGCCCCGACAGCAAGTACTCCGCTAAACGCTGTGGGACTGGAAGGCAGAGCTCAGCAGCACCTCAGCAACACCTGCTCATCAGCGTCTACTCAGCTCCTCCTCCACCTGTAGCCTCTCTCGATCGGCCCCGACAGCAAGTACTTTTAGCAAACTTATTATGCTCATATTACAGGTGGTGAGGTGAGTTAAATGTTGTGCTTGAGTTCAGTTCAAATAGCGCCTTTTAAGACCTGAAGTAAACCCTTATTGCTTTCTAGTTTGCATAAAAAACACATGAAAATGCTATGGAAATAAAGGTTTTAAGTTATATTTAGAATGAACAATTATGAAACAAAGGTGCATTAATAAAAATAAAAAAATTTGTGGCAGAATTAGAGGGATATGGTATCTGACAAGAGGCGGGACTGGGAAGGGTTCAAAAGGTATATCTGTATATATGTGTGCATGAGTATGTGTATGAGTGTATGTGTATATATGTGTTTTAGAGTATGTGTGTATGTGTATATGAGTATGTATGTGTATGTGTGTGTGTGTATATATGTTTATATATTTGTGTATGAGTATAAATGTGTGTGTATGTGTATATATGTGTGTATGCGTATGTATGTCTGTGTGTGAATTTATCTGTGTATGAGTATGTGTATGAGTGTATGTGTATATATGTGTTTTAGAGTATGTGTGTGTGTGTATATATGTTTATATTTTTTTGTATGAGTATATATGTGTATATATGTGTGTATGAGTATATGTGTGTGTACATGTGTATATATGTGTGTATGAGTAT